>NW_018742951.1:7789579-7817241 GCF_001683475.1 Chenopodium quinoa
TGAAGAAAATACAATTAATTCAAGATCTTATATCATAAGTCTTTAACAAATATGAGCATAATAAAAAGAGATATTTTTTTTTATGAAAAGTTTTTTATTCCCTTTGGTCAAGTTACCTAACTATATTAATTAAGGAATTAAAAATCACTAATTAATACTCTACTTCTTTACCAAATGAAGTGTTAATGAACATACCCTTGCTTTAACTCATCTTGATCATCAACCGCTTTATTAGGGTGCTGCTTATTATCTTTCTTCCCAACTGAACCATCATCGGCGCCACCGGCTTCCGTAGAAGAGGAAGAGATGGAAGAGTTAGGAGTGCTAGGATTGCCCCCATTTCCAACAACAACACCTGCCGCTGCCTCCTTTTCTTTGGCCATTGCCGGGTTTTCGTCGACAACGGAGGAAAACACTTCAGAGGAAGTAGGGGATACCCCTACGCTCTTCGCGAGCGTAGGGTAATCCATAGAAGAACCATGTAAGAACTCATTAAAGTTGTAATAAGTATCATCATTATTAGATGGATTATTATTATTATTATCTACACAAGGTGTATTAAAATTATTAGGGTTATCAAAAAATGAGAAGAAATTAGTATTGTCTAATATAGATTGATGATCTTCATTAGACATGGAAGAGTGATTATTATAGAGATTATGATGGTAATTAGTTGCTTCATTAGACATGGAATTGAATTAAGTATGAAATGTGTGTAGAGAGAGAAAGAAGGGTTTGACTAAAAGAATGAATTATATTGTTTTTAGGTTTGGTGTTGAAGAAGTATATAATGGAAGAGAGAGATAATAAAGAGATAGATAGTGTGGTTGGTTAATAATATTAGAAAATGAGGCAAAATAAACTTTATATAAGGTAAGGTTTGACAAAATAGAGTTTGTAATTAAAAGGGCTAAAAATGTCCTTTTTAGTTTTTCTTGATTGGAATTTTATGTGAGGTGTATGATTGAACGTATAATGTAGATTGGTATGTAATGTAACTTGTATGGCCGAAATTATTAAATTTGATTTTATTCAATTCTCTTGACAAGCTATGACGAGGTCTTTACTCTAAAAAGTGCCGGTCCTTGTATTCTTAGTTTTCATACAACACGTCATTACTCGTTCTCGAATACGTACTACTTCATCCATTTCTAAATACTTGTATTGTTTATTTGGAAGTGAATTAGTGTTGTTTCCTATTATACATTTATATTGTCAAATAGCGTGCAATTTATAATGTGTGTATCAACTATTAGTTGTTTAAAATCGCTTCTAGTCTACAAGGTCGTGAGACATATCGGTTTTTAATTAGTTTAAACTTTTTACTTCTTTAAAAATGTATTTATTTATATATTTCAATAATCAATAATTAATAACTTTATATATTAAAAGACACACACAATTACACGTATCATCTCCTGTTGTGTCTTTAAACTTTTTTTTTTTTTAAAAAAAACTTTAATATTTTCAATAATATAGTAATTACTTAAAACAAAAGATTTAATATACTCCATACCTTTTAACATACAAAGATACTCCATAATAATTTTTTTTTTCACGAGTACTCCGTAACAATTTTCATAAAACTAAAGTTAGTGATCTAAGATGTTTTATTAAATGTTGTCAAGCTGATTAAGAATAATTTTAATAATAACCGTGCATGACATGGGATCTAAACTAGTATTAGTGACACTTCTTTATTGAGAGTGAGGGATAGCTCAAGGCCTCAAGTGGTTAGAGGTTCCTTCCCGATTCCAAGAGATCTTGATATCGATTCATATCACCTCCGCTCTTGTGGCTCCCTTAAAAAAAATTAAAAAAAAATTAAAAAAATAAAAAAATTATAAAAATCTATATCAATATATTATATCAAATAAAATACAAGAGTGTCTTTCTTCAAATAAAATAAAAAAAATAAAAATACAAGAGTATCTTGCGCAATTTATGGTTAGTCTTCAATTATTTATAATTCAAAATTGCTTCTTCTGATCTTTAATTGATTCAAAGATAAGATATCAAAGGAAAGATAATATATAGTTTACAATTAAATTGAAATTTTTTAATGTCCTCTATATTATATTTTCTTGCAATGTGATCGATTTGATGTTAGGCTAGCCTTAGCAAAAACTTTGATAGCTTACGTCGTGTATGGATTGAAGAAGCTCCTATTGATGCTTTGAACCTTGTAATGGCTGACATTATGTCAACTAATAAAGCTATCCTTCTGCTTTGTGTCCAAAAAAAAAAATTAAAAAAAACTCATAAATAAAAACTCATACGGCATCTGCAAAGAGATTTATATTTAACAAATACTTTTAGTAAAGCTACGATCGTTGTTACAAATTGTATATTCTTCATACCATCTTTCACATTCTTGTGATTTACAACCTTCTTCAGCGAGGGGTCTATCAATCTATTGTAAGGCGTGAAAAAAAAAAAATCATATGATTGTAATCGAACATTTAACCTCTTTTTTTATCTCGCACAAATCTTTAACAATGAAGCAACTCTATAGCAAATTATCAAACAAAAAAAAAAAAGGAAATCCTCCCTTATAAGAGAGAAGAAAAATCTCTTTCTTATAAGAAAAATCCTCCCTTATAAGAGAGAAAAAAAAACTCATAGGGATAACATGCTAACGCCATGTGTCACCTTTTTATTCAATATGATTTGGTGCAACATGTGCGCCATGTGTCACCTACGCCCTATTTAAATTTGATATATCTTATATGTAGTATACATTAATGAAAGATAATATAGAGATTATTACATAATTCATTCACTTATTAATATTGTTTAATATTAACCCTTCTTTAAACAAACTTATAAATTTATGATGTACCAAGGCATTATCCGGACCAATAACTAGTTATAAACCTAAAACAAACAAAAATAAAGAGAAAAGACACACACACACACACAAAAATAAAATAAAAAAAAAAAAGAAAAAAAGAGAGAGAGATTGGGGCTGTCAATCGGTAACAACCGATTGAAGCTCCTCCAAAATTTAACAATAGAGGCTAGGGTTTTGGAGAGAGGAGAGGGGAGAAAGGAGAGAGGGGTCGGGAGAGAAATATTCAATTTTTTATTTTTTTGATGAGATCGAAGTGCTCACATATCATTAAGCATTAGCAGAGTCAAAAACAAGGGCAGAGTTTACATTAGTAGGGGCTTCTTCGAGCCATACACGCTTCTCTACAAAATTCTATTTGAATATTCAATGTTGTTGCTAACATGCTAACGACATAGGCAAAGAGATTTAAAAATAATAATACATATCAATTGATTAAAATTAAAACATCCTTTCAGAAAAGTTACAATCGTTGTTGCAAATCGTACGTTCTTAGCTTTATACTCATTTCATATCGTTGTGATTTACATCATTTTTCAGCGAGGGGGATTTGTTGATCTGTTGTAGCTGTGACGAAGAAAATAATTGTCTGACTCATCTAATTATAATCGAAAAATTAACCTCGATTTCGATCTTGTATAAATCTTAGGTTTACCCATCCAACAACTTGTACTATACTAAACTCAGATGACCAAACTTGAACAAAACCCACAATAAGGGCACTTACTGCACTCAACGAATGTAGTTTCGTTGGATTGATAACATAAATAGATTTTGGCTATTTTCATCCTATGAAACAATAATTTTGAAGAACATTATAAAGTTAAAAGGAGAGAAAGGAGAAAGGGCAACTAGGATTTTTGATGCAGAATGTTAGATGTCATTTATTGATGTCGTACGACGCAACTTTTTATTAATACTAGGGTGGCTCGTGCGCGTCATACCTAACCATATCTGTAATACCCTGGAAATTTCCTTCCTTTAAAATACTCTTTTTACTCTACATAAAACCCTTTTTAGGAAATAACCAAAATATTACCGCCACCGTGATAACGGCTAAGACAAATTTTCAAAGTCACACAGCGGAAGTCTAAAACATAAAAACCAACTTTCAAAATAAAACTTGAGTTCACAACCTCAAAACAAAAGTAGAATATGACATTCACAAGTTGGAACCAATTCAAACATGGTCCTTCTTAAAAACCAATTAAAAACAAACATAATATTGTAAGTCCATAAACAATAATCAATCATTCAAAAATATTAAAAACTAAGAAACATAACAAGTAACTCTATGCACTCTATCCCATCATGCTCTTCATGCTTGAAATACCTATTACTTCCTCTTTTTTTCAACTCTCTACTCACCATAAAAATGGGTCATAGTAGGGTCAATCCAAGGGAAGCCAAACACAAACAACAAAGTACGAATAAGAAAAGCTGAGTACATTATGCACCACACTAACATGAATATCCTAGCATCAAAATAAAAACAATAATTAAAACATGCTCGCCACACAATCACAAGTCAACTTACCTTTGACTCATAACTAGCAATTATTAATTATTAATAATTAATTTTGGATTACCATCGAACGGGTTTTCTTCTTGAAAATAGCCCATTTAAATATTGAGCTTCCAATCAGGGAGCTACCCCAATTAGCACTTGCTATGTCACCTTGTGACGGAATTCCAGCGCATTAATAATAAAAGAAGTACAACACCTTGTCCTCCCATATGTTCATACTCAAGGTATATACGTTCCAAAAGTTTTGGTGCATATCCTCTTACACTTTACGTGATTTTACCAATTTAACTCGTGATGAATCAAACCAATCCATCAAGAACAAACATAATAACATTCCATACAAACTTCCGATTCATTCTTGAATTAATTAATGAGCACATACTATTTATCTTAATTAAGGTTCCTTGCCTAATTTGTGCACAAAAGTGCCACGATTACTACCTTGGTGCATAAAAATGCACAACTCAACTTCCTTGACTCGACTCAACTTACATGAGTGAGTAAATAAATAGATTAACTTCTTGACTCAACACTAATAATAAATGGGTGAGAAATAAATTCATGAATCATGCTCAATAATCCTGATTTGCTCTTTTAATTCATATATAAGCCTTGCTTATTAAATACATGCCTTCTTGATACTTGAAAATAAAACATACTTCCATGATTCATACTTACTCAACTCGTATCATGCCTCAAATAATATATTCACATGCTTGTATAACAAATCATGTTCAACCAACATCAATTCCAAGCATATAATCAACCAAACATGCTACTAATTCATCACTTAAATCATACTTTACAAATCCTAGCATGATACTACGAATACACAAATATTCTTGTGCATATACGTACCTTGAAAAAACGCCTAAACTCGGCCACACTCGCTAGAAATCACCTAGCTCGAAGCTTCCTACAAATAAGAATACATAACTATAATTAATCTACTATTCTCACAAATCTCCAACAACTATAATACTCTTTAAACCTTACTAATTAACCCAATTTAATGACATAAAAGCCATAAAACTTTTATCTAAGTGGGTACTTCAAATCTTTTCAAAAAGCTTTATGACTTAAATAAAATTCCAGCATACATATTTAATGTAAAACATCACTAATAGACTAGGAAATCATATTTAAATCATTAAAACCTTATTCCCTTTTATAGGTAATCAAACCCTAACTCAATAATTAAAAAGTAGTGTGCATAGATAAATTTCGGCATTATTTGAGGGCTTTAAACTCATTAAAAACATGTTTAAACCATTAATTAAACAACAACAACCTAGAATCAACCCCTAACCATAAACATTAAATTCCCAAATTCTAGGGTTTGTAAATTGGGGTTTTTGATTGAATAAAAATCTGAAAATTATATAAATAATTTAACAACATCAAATACTCAAATCAATACCAAAACATAATCAAAAATCATGCTTTAAATCAATAAAAACAATAGAATTAAATTAGGAAGAGAAAAGGATTTTTTTTTTTTTATAACACTACCAAACCACAAAAAATGAGAGAGAAGGAGGGGGTGGCGCACAGCGGTGCGCCGGCAGCTGCTGTTAGCCGCCGATGGTGGCCGGTGGCAAGTGGTGGCGCCGGTGGCTGCCAGCGTGAGGGGAGAAAAAGAGGGGGAGAGAGGCATGGGGAAGAGAGGAAAAAGAAGGGGAAAAAGAGAGGAAAAATAAGGAGAAAAAGGAGAGAGAAAATAAAGTGCAAACCTTTGGAATTTTTGTGAACTCTGACAATTATGATTTTAGAGTGAAAAATCTTGATGTTTTGAAGTATTTATGCTCCCCTTTTAAAACAAAAACTCATAATTACAAAACTGTCATTACTAAATCCTACTCCCCCTTGACTTCTTCCTTTGGGGCTAACTTGTTGGGCTCTTAAGCGTCTTTAATTTCCCAACAAGTTGATCCAACTATTTAAATAAAGATGACCCAATTCAAAACACTTTTATTGCATCAACTAATGACTCATATTATTTTATGCACACTTACATAATTTTTTGAATAATTAATTTCTTTTAAAATGAAATGAATCATTTTTAATTTATAAAAATAAATACAATAAATAATTTATATATATAAAAATTTTTATAAAAATACGAAGTATTACAATGTCTGCTAAGTTTTTTCGATTTAGCCTCATATCATAACTTTAGTTGATGGTAGGATTAATGAGGGATATTATATAAACAAATATTTTTATGGGTATAAATGTAAGTACATTGTTTTTAAGAGTTCAAAATAAATAGGCAATTAACATTAATGAGGGCAAATAAGTAAATAAACTTTTTAAAGGGTATAATCATCCAAACACTATTCATAAGAGTTAAATCAAACTTTATAAAAGGCAGGAAAATCGATTATTTCAAATAAAAAAAAAATACTAGTAATTGTACTACCAGCTTCCATTTAAGATGCCAAAACAAAACAATTTGCTACGATGCTATCTTCATCAATTGTAATAAATAGGGGTGAACAAAAATTTCGGGTACCCGGAATTGGGACCAGAACTGGTTAAGAACCGGCAGGTCCGGAACCGAAATTGGACCCGGTGGTTCCAATTCTGGGTAATAAACTAAGGACCCAATTACAACCGGTTCCAATTCCAATTCCAATTCTCAACTTTTTTGGAACCGGAACCGATTGGGTACCCGGTTACCCAATATATGTTAAACTAAATAAATTTTAAATAATAAAATGTGTTGAATGTATCTAGTTAGTATAATGAAAAGTATTATTAATACCTAACATAAATACAAATAGCTTAATGCATAAATAAATATAAGAATTAAACGCTAAAAATGAAAATAGACCAAATAAGTATTATAATTTATATTATATTTTAACAATTACATACATAAGTGGGTACCCGGAACTGGAACCGGTACCCGGTGGTTCCAATTCCAATTCTTAAATTTTAGGACCCGATTGAAACAATTCCAATTTTGGTTCCGAATTTTAGGACCCGGTCGCAACCAATTCCGGGACTGGTTCCTAAAATTTTGATCGGGTACCCAATTTGCTCACCCCTAATAATAAATTACTTTCTTTGTTTCATTTTATTTGACACATTTTGACTTTTCTTATTATTCACTAAGCTACTTTGATTGCATTTGTGATTTATTCTTAAGAAAAAAGCCAGGAAAAATTGTCAAGAAATCAATTCTTTTTAAATAAGTCAACCTTTTGCTTAATATAACAACCTTTAAAGGGTATCAATTTTAAACTAGTTAATACCTTATGTAACTAGTGTTAGCCACTACTAGAAATAGGCCGATTTACGACGGACCAGTTCCGACGGACATGTTTTTCCGTCGTAAAATTCCGACGGATTTTAATTCCGTCGGAAATTTACGACGGAATTCCTATGGAATACAAATCCATTGGAATTATGGGGTTAATCTTTCGACGGAAATAAAATCCGTCGGAAATTTTGTCGGAAAATTACTATTCCGACGGAAATAAAATCCGTCGGAAATTTCCGACTTTTCCGACGGAATTTTCCGTCAAAATATAATTAAATAATAAAAAAAACCTAAAAACCCTAAAAAAAACCCGGTTCCCCCTCCCCTAACATTTCTATTTTCTCTCTCCTCTCTTCTCCGCCTCTCTTCTCTTTCTCTCTCCTCTCTTTCCTTCTCTTTCTCCTTCCTTCTCTTTCTCCTTCCTCACCCCTTTTTTTTTGTTTGATTTTTTTGTTTGATTTTTTCTACAAATTTGGTTAGAGTTAGGGTGGTGGGTGGGTTTTTTCGGGTTATAATTTGGGTGTTGGGTGGGTTTTTCGGGTTAGGGTGAGGGTGGGGGGTGGGGGCAGGGGGTATGGTTGAAAAACGGGTTTGGTGAGAAAAGGGGTTGGACGTGGTAGTGGCGGGTTAGGGTGGTTTGGGCTGGTGGTGTTGAAAAGGGTTTTTGGGTGGCTGAAGGTGGTGGTGTTGGATTTTTTTTAAAAAAATTTTATGCTGTTTTCGACGGATTTTTATCCCGTCGAAAATTTCTGACGGACTTTTCCGGTGGTCGGAGCTCCTCTTCCGACGAAAAAATTCTGTCGGAAAACACTGTTCCGACGGAAAAGGCTGTTTTTCCTACAAATTTTTTTACGACAACTTGTTCCGACGGAATCTCCGTCGAAAAACGGGTTTTCCGACGGATTTCAGGGTGTTTTCGACGGAATTTTTCCGTCGAAAATGGCCTGTTTTCTAGTAGTGAGCCATGCCACGTGTCATTCTACGATTCACTTAAAAGTAATTTTAATTATATTATTTAAAAGAAAAAAACCTTTCTCTTTTCTCTCTCCTCCCCCTTCCATTAATGGCGGCTCCATACTTCCACTATTACCGCCTTCGCCACGCACTAATCCACACATCCACCAAGCCTCACACCATCCAACTCACTCTCTCTCCTCGAAATCCACCAGCCACCACCAGAGCCTAGACCTGATCAAAGTGAGTCTGGCCAGCTAGTCCGACCCGAGTTTTTAAAATTTTTTGGACGGGCTTGTAAATGGGATTTTATGTAATTTTAGTTAATTTTTTTTGGAACGGTCTAAAATGGTCCGAAAAGCCCGCATGGCCCAAATAGTTTGGACGGGTTTGGGCACATAATGTTCGGCCCGACCTGGCCTGGCCCGATGAATGGGCTGATTTTTTGGCCTTGGCCAACCCAATAATCACCTCTACCAGAGGCCACCACCGCACTTTCTCTCCTTTTTGAACCCACCAGTCAGGCACCACAAACCTTAACACCAACTTAAGGTGTACTACATTCATTGACACAACCTAGCTTGTCTCTATAATTAATTTGACACCAACTTGGTCACTAAAGACCATAGTTTACATTTTTGTAGCCAAAGTGTGTGTTAGTCACCAGAATTTTATAAAAAATATTAAATTAATTTTTAAAAGCTAAAAAAATACTGTAATTTATCTATAATTATTGTAGGGAATTTTTCATCTCCACCCTACATGTGGGTCATGTTTTTAATAGGCACGCCAGCGCTCCAAGGAAAAGAAGCTAGAGAAAAAGAGTCGCCAACAAGTTTTTAGAAACTTGTAAATCGTTCACGATTGTGAAGGTTTTACCCCATTCACAATCACAGAGATTGCTAACTCCATAGTGGTCCGGAACTAAGACTGGATGTTCGGGGATGATGGTACGAACTTAACCTTAAAGAGGTCAAAGCCGCCCTAAATAGGCCTCTACTTGATTCTTATTGATAATCATGCGCGCTTTTCGATCAACATACATACATCAAATTAACCCTAAACCTTTTTAATTTATGTTGGATTATTAATGCACAATCAAATCTATTATTGATGATCACTTGAATTAAAATCATATTAAACCTAAATTCAATTATTAATTATCTTATTAGGCGTGATTTCAATTACAAATTCCCTTTAAACCTGCAAGAAAAGGGCGTGATCAAGAAAAAACAATAAATCATTGATAATCAAGCAACATATAATTATCATAATAATCATCATAAAAATATCATCAAAACATCGTTAGTATTAAGATCCTAGGTATAATACTAAACAGATTAATAACAATCCTAGCATGTCTCTAATAACAAAATCAACATGTTATCCTAAACATGATGCTAGTAATCAAAATCAAAGTATTATCCTAAACATGATTTCTATTTCAAAAGAGAGTAATTAAATAATTAAATTACTTACTTTGATGCTACGACCTTCTTGCTATAAAATCAATACACACGTTAGTAAACTTCAAGAAAGTGAAATCAATAAAGTAAATAATAAACTAATTTAAGTAAGAATTGAAATATAGATTTGGGACCAAAACCCTCAGAATAATCAACCTTTCACGTTGAGGTCGAAGACAACGTCGAGTATAGTTTGGAGTATTAGAATCACTCAAAGGAAGTATGTTGAATTATTAGGATGTATCAAAGATGTGTTTAGGCTAAGGTTAAGAACATGGGAAGTTCCGGTTAAGATGATGATTGTAGCTGATGGTTGTTGATGATGATTGTTAAGTTGAATTATTAGGATGTATGGCTCGTTGGCTTCTGTAGCATCACGACAGGGTTGACGTGGCGCGTTGGACCTGTCGCTGTGCGATGGCTCTAAAGAAGACGAAGTTTGTGCGGAGTTTGGTTTCTGATGGGTTTTCTATGCGAAATATATCCGAACGTCTTTGAATTCGAATAGGATAAGGATTATCATATGAGAAGTTTTATTTAATCTCGAATTTCTTTAATCTTTATCTTTTCGAAAAGGATAAATTAGAACCTTTTAGAGGATTCTAGAAGCTCCTAGCTGGTTTAGGATTAGGAATATGATCATATGGGGCTAAATAAAATATTGGACTCCATATAATCATTGGGTCGTACTAAAAGTGGACCTAGGCTCGGTTTAGTATTTTGGCCATACCTCACTTGTTTTAAGTTGTATTTTGGCTTATAAATATATCGTTGAAAAGCTCTTTTCAAGCCTCATCCAACTAAACAATAATTGGACTGAGAACATGGACCAAAAATAATCAGATTGGACGTTTTTATAATTTGGGCACGAAATGAATGATTTTGGACTTAAGAACACGAAATGAATGTTTTGGGATTAAAAACACTTTGGGTAAGGTTAGAAAGATAATCTAGGCTTAAGAAAACTTTACGCGACCCTTCAACTCTTTGCCGAACTCGTCAATCAAAACGTGAAAGACACTCATCACTGGGTTTGGTGTTTGGAGTGACACGATCAGGTGTCTACAATAATGAATAAAGAACTAATTTTTTTTTATTGAATATCTTAAATTCCAACGACTAAAACTTCCTTCAGTCATCGAATGTCATTGATCCCCTTTAATGACCAAGTTGATGTCAATTTAATTCTAGAGACTAGGTTGTGTCAATGGTTGTAATACAAGTTAAGTTGGTGTCACTAAGTGTAACGTTGCCTTAAGGTTTTGGGGGTCATTTAATCCTTTTAGATTCGATTTAAGGTAAAAACACCAAAAAAAAAGTCAAGTTTTGGATTAAGTCAAAATAAGTCGACTTTTATAAGATATTTTCTCAAAATAAGTCAAAACCTATTGGGTAAGGAGGTAATAGGTTGTTTGGGAAAATAATGCCACGTGAAATAAAATTTGGTTGGTCCTTTTTTAAAATTATAATTAAAATTAATTATTTCAATTATTTAAAATAAAAATTAGTTTTTTTTTTATAAACCCCCTCCCCCACTCATACTATTCCCCACCTCTTGTCGGTTAATCATTGCCCTGCACAACACACCAGCCCACCGTCCTAGGGGTGAACACGGTTCGGTTTGGTGCGGTTTGAATACGAAACCAAACCAAACCGTAAAATACAGTTTGGTCAATTTTTCAAACAAAACCAAACCATATTAGTATCCAAACTGGACCAAACCAAACCGTAATACGGTTTGGTCCTCCTGTTGGACCAAACCAATACGGTTTGGTTTGCGGTTTATAATGAGGCGACATTTTTCCCTAAAAGTTTCCAAATAATACTTCATTCACTTATAATAAAATTTAAATAATTAGCCCAACCGTATACCCTATGTTGCATTTTGATTTTTAATGTTTTTATTATTTTTTTAATATATATTAAAAAACCAAACCGTAAAAAAATCCTAAACCAAAAACTATATTTTTATAAACCGTAAACCAAACCACTAAAATAAATACGCTTTGGTCTGGTTTTGGTTACGGTTCATACAAAACTGTGTGCAGCCCTACGTCGTCCACCTCGACCACTACCCCCACCGTCGACCCCCGCCCCTGACCCCTTTCCCTCTCTTCCTTCCCACCACCATCCATATCTCCCTCTTCTTCCTCCAACACTGACCAACCCCCTCCCACCGACTCCCTCCCCCATTGCCGAACACACGCCCTCCTAGAACACCGCTGAAACCCACCCCCAAATTGCAAACCAACCCCCATCTCAACACCATTCTCCCCCTCCCTACACGATAAAAAATAAAGACACCCCTCTTGAACGACCTGCAAACTCACTCCCCTTTATTCCTCCCTAATCCCCGTCCAAACCATCATCCTCCACCCTAAACCCTTTCTCTCTTCCTCCCTCGCTCCCTTCACCGCCCCTTTATCTTTCTTCCTCCCTAACTGGAAACCAATCATGGATGTGGGCTGGTAGCTGGGATGGTCAGGTAAGGGGTGGAGGACTCTTGAAAATTAAAAAACAATGACCTATTTAGTAGGTTATTAAAGGTCATTTAACCAAATTAATACACAAAGTTTCATATGTGGCTGGCCACACCGTTTGACTAGGGTTACTTATTTAGGTGTTACTTGGTCAGGGGTTACTTGATCAAAGGTTACTCGGTCGATTAGGGGTTACTCGGTCAGTCAGAGGTTACTCGGTTGAGGGCTACTCAATCGGTCAGGGGTTACCCGTTTAGTGTTTTGATGTGTGTGCACAGAAAACACGCTGAAATTGAATATAATATCCGAAGAGGTTGACTTATTCTTTGTTAATCAAAAGGTTGACTTATTTTGAGTTGACTCTATAAAGGTTAATATATTTTTGACAAATTTATCAGGGTAGCTTTTATTAGTGACTGTTTAAGTAGATGTTACTTATTTTGACATAACTTTTAATCATTTTAGAGCAAGTACTCCATTTTTGTTAAAAGTTTGTGATATTCCATTGAAGTAGGTCAATGACTCAATGCATACAAATGCTAATATACTTGTATTATACAAGAGCAAAAAATGAAAGAAAAGGTGGGTCCAAAATTTACAATTATTCTAGACCTTCAACAAATTATCTTGTTATAGAAATATTCATTTATGCGGGTAATTTACTTTAAGGCCCTTTTAATTTTGATGCTTTAAATGAGGTTGGAAATAAAATGAGGAAATTAGTCAGCGACGACTATAGTGGTCAATGATTTTAAAAGGGGATACTTACAGTTCCGGTGTCCGGTCTATACAAACAAAGCACTAAAGTGTAAACACATGTTTGCATTGGCACCGGCATTTGACCGTAGCCGACACATGATTTGCAACGTTGGATTCTCTCTTCTCATTTTTAGTTTTTTTTTTTTTCTTTTTTGGGGGTAGATGCTTGTATTTTCCTATTTCAACTTTGTGTTGTGGCTTTGATGATGAGAAGCCAACGTCACTCAATTAAATGAGTAAACAAGTATTTTACCGTTTTTTATACAAGTCGAGTTGGTGTTAATACGAAACTAACAAAGGCTTCATCTGTCTAAAGAAAAAATTAACAATTTATTACAGTGTAAGGTTTAACTGTTTAAGTTTGCAAATATTCCTCTTCTCCAATCCAAACAAGTTACAATTGCCCATAGTATGAGTTAAAATTACTTCACTCTCTTTGGGGGCGTTTGGTTCACAAGGCGGTATGAGGTTGAAATCAAGAATGAAGATAGGGTGGTATGAGATTGAAACTTAATTTTTAGAGCTTGTTTAGTTCACCTTATTTTTGCTTATTTGTTCTGATCTGATCTGGTCTGATCTGATCTAGTCTTATTTGGTCTGATCTGATCTGATCTGATTGTCTGATTTGACCAAACTTTGACCTTAAGTGTACGATAATTTATAAAGAAAAAATGTATCAAGTGGGGTCTTGTTGGAATCGTAATAATGTGTATTTTATTAATATGTAATCTTCATAATTTTGTTCATTACAAATTAAAAATATTTAGCGATAAAAAACTGCACATAAAACGATGATCTCAACTTATTTTTTCTGATCTGATCTGAACTTATTTTTTCTGAAATAAGTAAAAATAAGTTGAACTAAACGAGGCCTAATACATTATTATTGTGTTTGGTTAATGGCTTTTTCTTTTTATTAGATGTGTGGTATATTTAGTCTTACATACCTCCGCTTTGGTTTTTTAAACCTCATACTCATACCTTAGCTTTTGGCCGGATTTGATTTATGGGATAAAAAATTAGATTTTTTTTTTTAAAGAAACATTAAGTATACGCGTTCTACTCATTCTAACTTCATATCTCATACATAAAACCTACAAACCGAATGTCCTCTTTAGAATTTTGAAATATTCTATCTATTAAATGTACGAAGTAAATAATAACATTAAAAAAAATTCTAACCTTGCTCTCTTCTCTCTTTTATCTAAACCCTAACCTCTTTGTTGAATTTAGAAAGGGTTTTAGATTTTTACCTATAGAAAACCTAATCTTTGTTTCTTGAGAGTTTATTTATGCATGCTTTGTATTTTTATCGATTTTTATAATAACGTTTCCTCTTTTTTGAGAGGAAATAATTCGATGTTTTTTTTTAAGTAATACTGCAACATTATTTATTGTATTAAGATCCCATATATTGGGATTTGTTCGGGTTAATTTGTTTGAGTTTATTATATTACAAGTTGTTTCTTTGGTAAGAGTTTGTGTGGGATAAAAAAAAAGTTAATCTATTAACTATAATTAGATGAATCTAATTAACTAAAATCATTTTCACGACTAACAAATAGATAAATTTCATTAAAGAACGATATGATGTGAAATAAGGTATTTATGTTCAATATGTAATGATCGTAGTGTTGTTGAAAGGACGTTTTATTTTTATTACTTTATAGTTTTATTAACGGACCAATCTTATAAAGGATTTAGAAAATGTGAAGTAATTTTAGTATTTTTATAGCAAAGCTAGAAACTAGTAACAAATTTTTTGTGCAAATCCATGTAATGTGAGTGGCTCATGCAAAACTTGGGTTTAACAATAGATTATATATAAAAAGTTAATAAAATTTGATTAAATAAGACATGAAATTTGGGGAGGTTTTGTACGAACCCTTGTTTTAGGAAGGAAAAAAAGTCTCACTAGCTCGACCATGATTGGTTACAAATAAAAGTTCAACATTATTATCGCAAGTTATCAAAATGGATTGAAATAATTTAGTTTGAAACAGTTTCACTTAAATTCTGCTTATCTAAAAATTAAACTATAATAGGCGGATATATCCCACTTATATCGCTGAGTGAGTGGTGTGACACCATGCTAATGAATAAAGATAGGAGATAAAAGATGATGACATACATTCGGATCTTATATTATGGTACAAATTTTCAATGTTTATGTGAATTGAAAGGATGTAGCATTTGTGAAGTACTACTCCATAACTACTAAAGTTTGATAATGATATAAAGGAACTATGGACGTCAAGGTAGCACAAGTAATTTAAGGGAACTTGTCAAAAGAAAACTTTGGTAATTGGGGCCCAAATACTTGTACTTTTTTTTTTATAATGTAAAGCTTCAAAAAGTTTGGTCAAGATCATATGAAAGAGTAGTAGTAAAAACTAGTCAACATGTTTGTCAAATAAATAAATACATAAATAAATAAATTATTGGACACATATTCATTATAGAAAGTGATTAATTATATTTCAAATATCATAGAAAAAGCATAAGTAAAGATTTTTTTTTTTCCAAAACCTTATATGAGTATTCACTTAAAAAGTTTAAATAATTTCAAATAAAATAAAAAACGGGCTAATAATAAGTCAATATAAAGACTCGCTAGAGCTAATGCCTGCATCCCTTTAAAAGGTTCAAGTGTTTCCATTAATATTGTTTCGGGGTTTTCTGATGTCCTGCGGGAGAGTTACAATTCCGAGACTGGAACCGGACGCCTGTACCTGCAAAATAACGGAGACTCCTGAGAGCTCCGCCTCCAACGGTCAAGTTAGTACCTGATTAAGGAGTAATTAATACAGAAATTAAAGTAATAAGGTCTCTCTAGGTGAGAGTATTTAATGTAGGTAATCTGCTTTGCTAGCGAGATCAGCCGGTTATTAATGTGTTCCGTAAATTATTCGGTCCCTCGATTAATGAGGATTAATCGAGTATTTATAGCCTTGGGAAGCGTGCAACTCTCTAGGTTTAAGGTAAACCTAGGGCCGATCGGGCTTCTAGACTGAAATGGGCCTTGATGGCCGGTTGTCCCATTTGGCATGGGTGGACACGTGGCGTGTCTTAAGTGGTCCGTGGAGGACGCGTGGCGGAACCTGGTTGGTCCACTTGTCAAACGGCGCTTGGTGGATAAAAATCCCCTAATCATTTGCCCCTCACAGGTGGCACGCGACTGGTCACGTGTCGCCTGTGACAGGCGTCGCACGGTGACAGGCGACGGCCCGTTACAGGTGTCACCTTGCAGACGGCCGGGAGACTCTCCCGCCCAAATTTGAATTCGGAAGCGACCCTTCGCCTTCTCATTTTGCCTATAAAAGGAAGTGCTGACTTCGGTCATTTTCACATTTGAGAATTTTTGCGAGAACATTCGGACCCCTGAACTTGCTCTGACATTTTCGGACTTTTTCTGCCTACCGCCTGTTCTGACAAGCCGACTGACCCGAACTTTCAGGACTTCATCAACTGTCATCCATTCAGGTAACTCAGTTCTCTTACTCTTAATTTTCTTTTTTATTTTTTGAAATGGCACCATGGAAGCACACGACACGCCCTAAGTTAGTGATCAGCCGGTCACCGGGGACGGCTGAATCTAGGACTAGGAGTGCCGCCTGCCCTTTTCTGGACCCATCTTTGCCCTTTATACAAAGTCCGACTGAATCTGTGTCTATGCAGAACGTGATGGCCAGAACAAAAAAGACTGCTAGAATATCAAACTCAGACGGCTCCTCCCAAAGGGTACTCCTTAGCGAAACATCTGACCAGGCGCCAGATGTGGAACGAGGCGACTGTCAAGCTGACAGTTCTGAGAGAGGGACCAAGGTGTTCCCTTCTCATCTAACCGTGGACATGTCTAATTTACCTTCTGCTCCTTCTAAGGGAGAGGAGGCGGGCCCCTCTAGGAGAGGGGAGGAGTCGTCCTCTTCGGACTCGTCAGGGGACGAGTCCGATTCCAGCTCTTCTGACCATAGTTCTTCTGACTCAGAAGAAAAACATAACCGCCTACAAGAGGCGAGAAGTTCCCATGCAGTGGAGAAGGGGGATAATTGGGCAGAGCCGTCCGTCTCTTACAGAGAGGAAAACACCCCCTACTACTGCAGGGTGCCCCGGGGCCGGATCGCAACCATGCGAGACAACGTGGCGAGCTTTATTGCTAACCACAAAATGAGCCCGGAGTATTTACTGTTTGTGCCGGATCCAGAAGATACTGTCGTCTGGCCGGCTGGTACCAGCTATGGTGACGGCTGTTTTGGCTGCTATGTGGCGGCCATCAAAGCTGGTCTGCGCTTCCCATTACATCCGGCTGTTCAGCGGATTTTAGATGGGTATGATCTGGGGTTATGGCAGTTAGCCCCCAACTCTTGGGTAAACGTACTCGGCTATGTGGCCGGGTGCGAACTGAACGGGGTGGAGCCAAGTTTTGAGGCTTTCGCCCACATGAACTATCTCAGCCGGACCCCTAAGTCGGGAGGTACCGGCTGGTATCAACTAACAAGCCACAGGGGTTACCTCATGACGAGAGGTAAGGCAAACAAATGGAAGGATTGGCGGAACACCTTCCTTATTATCGAGAGTTCAGACACGGAGCTGAACAAACGATTTAACAAGTGGAACAGGGATCCGCCTCTTCTTGCAGGCGGCCGCAGCATGCCGCCTGTTCCCCCAAAGGCTAAAAGAGAGATCCTAGACAAAGGACTCTTCAAAGTAGAGACTAGGGTGAACTCTACTTCAGGGGTACGAGAGCAAGTACCCCTACACTGCGTCCCGAGCTTCAAGTGGCTCTATGATGAGTACTTCTTGGCCGCCTGTGGCCTCGGCAGTCGGTGCTCTAGAGGTAGCCGGCCTGACGAATACTCTGTTTTTTCGCGCCTTGTCTACTTGGGATTTTTACTAACTTTGCTGTTTATTTCTTTCAGCCGACGCCATGAGTAAAATAACAGCATCTAAGACTGCGGCGGCTATGCTGCGGGTTTCGCTAATGAAGCAGTCGTACGCCGACTCCCCCAGCAAGGAGGCACCCTTGGTAAGCTTTGAAAACTCTTCCCCTTTAAGTTGTATTATGCATATACTAACTCTTTTTGTTTTCAGTCTGGCACTCCAAGGGCTTCTTCCTCGCAACAGCCGGACCCCAAGGCCCGGAGAACGACTGTTGCAAGCTCTCCTGGGTCTTCCAGGAAAACAGTGGCGGCTGAGAAGCAGCCGGCCACTTCTTCAAAAACCCAGGCGGGGCCGCCTAGATGTATGGACACTTGCTTGTAAAAAACTCACTCTTGCTTCCTTCTTGATTAGGTCTAACTTGTTTTTCCTTTTGCTTAATGCAGCCGGCCCCCAGGGACTTGACTTGGTTGAGGTAGCCAAGTCAATGGTTAAAGTAGTTCCTCCCTCTGACAGGGAGGCGGTCAAGGGTGCCGGCACCCTTGACCTCGATGGAATTTCGGGGATCCTAGCTGAGGTATACCCTTTTGAAGTTCCAGGACGCCTGTTAACCCTTTTGATTGGAAACTGACGCCTGTTTTTCTTTGTACTTAGGCCCTGCTCCGAGTCAACATCCTTCGCAAGCCGATTGATCGGAAAAACAAAGAGGTAAAGGCCGCAAAGGCTATGGCCGCCTCCAGCTGTGATAAAGCAATGTTTCAAATTGCCCAAAATGAAGTACTGACCATTGATCTTCTTTATTATCAGGCGCAGGCGACCGCCGCTGTTCGGGCTCAGCTAGAGGCGGCCCAAAAGAAGGTTGACGAGCTGGAGGGGACCGTCACCAAACTTAAAGCCGAGCTGAAGCCCCTTCGTCAGAAAATGCACTCTTACGAAGCCATGGAGAAATCTTTGGCTAACGTAAAAGAACGCCTGGTGAACCAGGAGAAGAGTCTTACCCAAGAGCTCTCGGACAAGGCCGAGCAAGAAAAACAAGAGCTCGTCCGGGAGATGGTGGAAGACTCCGCCCAAATCCAACGCATGACCTGGGAACGACTGTTCCCCAGTGCCGACTTTGCCTCATGGGAAAGAACGTACCGCCAGTGTTCGGAAATATATAATCAACAGATCCTGGCGGCTGCTGAAGAAGAGGCGATGGACGTTGCGTTGGAGGAGGAAGAGCCGGTTGTGGCGCTTGTGCCACTTGGGGGAAAGGCATCAAAAGATGATGCAGCGAAGGCCGAGTCCAGCAAGAAGAGTGCTGACCAGGCGGCTGCTGCTGATACTGAACTGCCCCCTTCTTAAGCTTTAAGTATATTTTTTCTTTTCACGGCCTGCGTGCCGTTTGCTTTGTAATTACCCGGCCAGGGGGCCGGGGTTTTGAATATTCTGCTGGTCTTTTATGGCCGGCTCATTTTAATCAAACTTTTTGTTTTTGTTCAAATTTGTCTAAGTATTTGAAATTTGCTCACTAGACAGACTGTTGTGTATGGCCGAACGTTAAGACAGGTACAAATAGTAAGTATGCCGCCTATGCCCTGGACGACTGGTTGTCTGTTTCCAGGATAGATGATCAGTCGGCCATTTAATCAATCGGTATTCGAACTCTTTATTCAATTTGACCAAGTAAATAGAATTACCAAGTAGCCAAGGAATTTAAGTAGGAAAACAAGCGGCGGGTACCGGTTGTTTCCCTTTATTGCCAATGTTGGCCTCTAATTTGTTATTTGTTAACCTAGCAAGAGTATTGGTTGAGAGCCTTTGTTTATTAAAAACAAGTGGACGACTCGTACCTTTTAGGCTCAGTACTAAGTTTGAGTGACTATTAAGTTAACATAGGAGTTACTTAGTCTTCGTCACAATCTTGATTGAGTAGTAAAGGTATCAGGCGGCGTAGGCCGGCTAGACCCCTTGATTTACCAATGTTTGTTGGCTATTTACTCAATAGGTTATCCAGTAGGAATAGGGGTTCGAGTGCCCTTGTTTGTATAAAACAGGCGGACGACTCAAACTTTTTAGGTTCCATACCAAATTTGAAGGAGTGACTATGAGTTAACTTTGGAGTTACTCAGTCGCCGTCACTTTTGTTTGAGAAGTAGAGGTACCAGGCGGCGTAGGCCGGCTAGACCCCTTTATTCGCCAATGTTTGTTGGCTATTAACTCAATAGGTTATCCAGTAGGAATAGGGGTTCGAGTGCCCTTGTTTGTATAAAACAGGCGGACGACTCAAACTTTTTAGGTTCCATACCAAATTTGAAGGAGTGACTATGAGTTAACTTTGGAGTTACTCAGTCGCCGTCACTTTTGTTTGAGAAGTAGAGGTACCAGGCGGCGTAGGCCGGCTAGACCCCTTGATTCGCCAATGTTTGTTGGCTATTATCTCAATAGGTACCCCCTGCATTTATCCCAAGTAATACAGGCGGTCATCTGACTCAGATGTCAACTGCTACCACTGGTTTGGTTAGTGATAGAGTTATCCTTGTCTCAAAAACGGCTACGTGGTTGCCCTTTGGGACAGTCGTATAGGTGCCGTGTAATTAGTTTATAGAACAATGTTCCACCCAAAAGGGAGCTGCTCTCTGCGACGAATTTCATCCGAATGGATGCCGCCGGACGCCTGCTATAATGTTGGGACAGGTCGGATTAGTTTTTAAAAGTTAGATCAGTTGACTAGGCGCCTGGTCTGATCATTCGGCCGGTGGCCTTGGTAAGTTCTTGGTGAACGTAGGTGCTAAGTCAAAGAAGGGTAGCCGCCTGTTAGGCACAGGGTCGGCCAGGCCCTAATCTTTTTAGCTAAGTATTGTGAGTAAAATACTCAATGGAGAGTAGCCGACTGTAAAGGTACAGACGGCATGCCCCTCTGAAGATAGAGTGAAAAAACTCAATGGAGAGTAGCCGACTGTAAAGGTACAGACGGCATGCCCCTCTGAAGATAGAGTGAAAAAACTCAATGGAGAGTAGCCGACTGTAAAGGTACAGACGGCATGCCCCTCTGAAGATAGAGTGAAAAAACTCAATGGAGAGTAGCCGACTGTAAAGGTACAGACGGCATGCCCCTCGTAATACAAAATTGAATAGTAAGTGCCAACTTTATTAAGTAGCTCTTTACTTTACATCATTCAAAAGAAATATTTCTTAAGGTTATCTACATTCCAAGTTCGAGGCAACGGTTGTCCGTCTGGTGTTTCCAGACGGTAGGTACCGTCCCTGACTTCCGCATAGATTCGGTAGGGTCCTTCCCAGTTGGGAGTTAGTTTGCCAGACTCGTTAGCCCTACCAACTGCTTCCATTTTTCTAAGTACAAAGTCCCCTACTTTGAGTGGACGCCTGTGCACTTTCTTGTTGTATGATCTAGTCATTCTCAGGCGGTAGATTTCATGGCGCAAAACAGCATTGCCCCTCTTTTCAGGAAGTGAATCTAATGCCAGGCGCATAGCTTCCCAGTTTGCCTCTTCGTCATATAGCATTACTCGAAGAGTCGGCTCGTAGTGTTCTATTGGAAGAACAGCTTCTGCACCATAAGTTAGGAGGAATGGAGTTTCTCCAGTCGCCCCTTTTTCAGTCGTCCTAATGGCCCAAAGAACATGTGGTAGTTCATCTGCCCATAGGCCGCCTGCTCGTTCAATTTTTTTCTTGAGACCGTCTGAGATGATTTTATTAAAGGCTTCTACCTGGCCGTTTGCTTGTGGACGGCCGACAGATGCAAAGTAATGTCCAATTCCTTGGTCTCCCAACCAGCTTTTGAGAACAGGCGTCTCAAATTGGGGACCATTATCAAAAACCATAGACATGGGAACCCCGAACCGAGTGATGACGTTTTTCCAAATGAATGAAATTACATCTTTCGTCTTGATTCCCTTTACAGCCTCCGCCTCTACCCATTTAGTGAAGTAGTCAACGGCAACAAGTATATACCTTCTGCCGCCTGTAGCAGGCGTATATGGACCCAGAATGTCCATGCCCCACTTAGCAAACGGTAGTGGGCTGTGAATGGTAGTGAGGTCAGTAGCCGGACGGTGAATTAATTTGCCAAACCTTTGGCACTTGTCACATTTTTTCACCATCTCCATTGCATCTGCTTCCAAAGTAGGCCAAAAGTAGCCCTGCCGCCTTGCCCTTTGAGCAAGCATCCTACCACCTATATGGGAAGCACAGAAACCAGAGTGAAGATCATCTAGTATCTCTCGTCCCTTTTCAGGAGTAACACACTTTAAGAAGGGTTGAAGGTGCCCCCTCTTGTGCAGTTCCCCCTGTATCATTTCAAAACAGGAGGCTCGTTTTTTCAGTGATGCCGCCTGTTGAGGATCATCCGGCAGTGTACCGTTTGTCAGATATGCCCTGATTGAATCCATCCAGGTTGAGCTTCTGTCTAGAATTCCAATAGGATTTTCCTCGATGCTTCTCTTCTCCATTACTTCCCAAAACACAGTTCGAGGAGTATCGGAGGAGGCGGATGATGCTAATTTCGAGAGTGCATCTGCCTGGTTGTTTTCTGATCTCGGTACTTGGATCAGATGGAAATCCTCAAGGGAGCCGACTGCTTGTCGGACCGCCTGTAAATATTTGATCATGGCCGGATGTGTTGCTTCGTATTCGCCATTGTACTGACTAACTATCAGTTGTGAATCAGAACAGGCGTCTATTTTCCTTGCCCCGGCCGCCTTACACATGCGGATCCCGGCTAGTAAAGCTTCATATTCTGCCTCATTGTTTGAAGCCTGGAAACTGAAGCGTAGAGCATACTCGAACCTGTCGCCCTCTGGAGATTGACATACGACGCCTGCTCCACAACCGTTTGAAGTAGAGCTTCCGTCCACATATACCTTCCAGACTTGGTCTGGAACTTGAGAGTCAGGAGGACGAGTCATCTCTACAATAAAGTCAGCAAAGGCTTGCCCCTTCACTGCTTTTCTAGGCTCGAAAGTAACTTCGAGACTCTGCATTTCTATGGCCCATTTGATCATTCGTCCGGAGGACTCCATGGTGGTAAGGGGCCGTTTGATCGGTTGGTCGGTATACACGACGACTGCATGTGCCAGAAAGTAGGGCTTCAATTTTTTAACAGCCATGAAGAGTGCAAGACCAAATTTCTCCACTAGGGGATACCTCAACTCGGCAATTTTCAGTACGTGACTGACAAAGTAGACCGGAAGTTGACAGCCGTCCCTTTCAGCAAGGAGCACCGCGCTTAACGCATGATCAGAGACGGCCAGGTACATGTAGAGATTTTCCTTGGGCAAAGGGCTGACCAGCCTTGGCAAGGAATGCAAGTGAACCTTTAATTTCTGGAAGGCGGCCTCAGCATCCGGCCCCCATTCAAACCTTGCCTTTTTCTTAATTGCCTGGAAAAAGTATAGGCATTTGTCGCCTGATTGGCTTAGAAATCTTCCCAAGGCCGCCAGACAACCTGTTAACTTCTGAACCTCTCGGACGGTACGAGGCGACTGCATGTCAATGACCGCCTGTACCTTCTCAGGGTTCGCCTCTATTCCTCTCTGGTTGATAAGGAATCCGAGAAATTTCCCAGACTCAACTCCAAATACACATTTCTTGGGATTGAGCATGACATGGTGCCGCCTGAGTGTGGCGAAAGTTTCTCGGAGGTCCGTCAGATGATCTTTCTGAAGTTTAGTCTTAACAATCATATCATCAATGTATGCCTCGACGTTTCTCCCAATCTGATCAAAGAACACTGTGTTTTATCATTCGTTGGAATGTAGCCGGGGCATTCTTAAGACCAAACGGCATGACCGTATAACAGTATAATCCCTGATCAGTGACGAAGGCCGTCTTCTCCTGATCTTTCTTCCACAAAGGAATTTGATGAAAACCAGAATAGGCGTCCATAAAACTCATCAAGGCATGGCCGGCTGTTGAGTCGACCAGGTTATCAATTTTGGGCAGAGGGTAACTGTCTTTGGGGCACGCCTTGTTCAAGTCTGTGTAGTCTACACACATTCGCCAGGTGCCATTCGGCTTTTTAACAAGTACCACATTTGCAACCCAATCTGGGAAGTAACATTGCCGAATGAACCCTGCATCAAGTAATTTTTTGACTTCGGCGGCGGCCGCCTGACCTCTTTCTTCACCATGGTTCCGCTTCTTTTGCCGTACCGGCTTCTTTTTCGGATCCACAGCGAGTTTGTGTACTGCCAGATCAGGACTAATGCCTGGCATTTCATGGACTTCAAATGCAAAGATATCCTTGTATTCTTTCAACAGGTTGTGAAAGTCATCACCAAGGTTTCTCAGAGCAGTCGTCCCAACTTTGACTGTTCGGTCAGGGCGGGAGTCGTCTAATATCAGGTCCGTATGCTCACCAGCCGGCTGAGGGCGGAACTCATCCGGCCGGTCCTCTGCCAATGATTGCTATTTTCTTGCCTTTCTGGCGGACTCTGTCTGGGACGCCTTTCTTTTTCTGTCGCCTGTTTCTTGAACAGGCGTACTTTCCTTGACATTGTCAAGGTCTGTTTTTTTCTCCACTTGACCCAGTGGCCTTAGCAGTGGTTTTGACATCCGAGAGATAGCACTCTCGGGCCATCCTCTGATCTCCCTTAGGGAGCCGACTGTTCCATTGTCCCTTTCAAACTTAAGCAGCATAAGTGACGGGATTATAACAGCCTTGGCACTATTCAGGGTTGGGCGACCCAGAATCATGTTGTAGGCAGAGAGTTCCTCTACAACTAGGAATCGGACTACCATGTGTCGTCCTTCCCCTTTTTCGCCCAGGCGGACGGGTAGATCAACTCGTCCCAGTGGGTGGACGACTCCTCCTCCAAACCCTATTAAAGGGTGGGAGGCCGGATGTATGCAGTCCGTCTGATATTTCAGTTTTGACAGACATTTGCTGCTGATGAGAATCTGAAGAGCTCCCAGTATCTATGAGGATTCGACCAACTCTCTGGTTGGCCACTTTACATTCAATAACGAGAGGGTCGTCATGCGGCCCCCTTATTCCTCCTAGATCCTCTTCAGTGATGACAATCTCAGGAAATGTATATTTGGACGGTCGTTCTTGGTGAACGGAATTTACATCTAACCGCCTTATATTATCTTTGTTGCCCCTAATAGTGGGGCCGCCTCCTGAGAAGCCGCCTGCAATGGTGTAGACGACTGCATCATCTGTATCGGAACTGTCGGCCTGTTGATTCTTTTTGGCCGACTGCTTTTTTGAGGAAGTATTCCCCGTAGATTTCTTGACATAAGTGTCAAGATCACCTTGATCAGCCAAGCGGTCTAGGTACCGCATGAGACTAATGCAGTCGTTGGTGTGATGACCAATGTCATCATGATAAGCACAGATTTTGTCTTGGTTCCGGTTGCTCGCAGAACCCTTCATGGGGAGCGGTTTCTCAATTGAGAGCCGTCCCTTTATTTCTTTTAGGATAAACTGGTTATCCTTGTTAAACACATACTTTGGGGAGTATGGTTTGAATTCCTTTTTCTTCTTGGCCGGCTGTTTAGAGGAATCAGCCGCCCAGACCCCTTTTCTTTTTTCATCTTTGTTGGACGACTGTTTTCTGTCGTCCTTCTCTATTGTCGAACCTCCTCCCGTCCGACTGTTTCATTGTACACAGATCAGTCGCCTGTATATAGGCTTCTGCTTCAATCAAGGCCTCTTGAAGAGTCGCCACCCTTTTTCGAACTAAATCAAATTTGAAGGTAGACCCGTCTTTGAGACCTCTAAAAAAGTCAGTATAAGCTACCTCATCCGGTAACCCTTGAATCTGTATTCTCATCAGGTTGAACCGCCTGATGTAGGAACGAAGCCCCTCCTTTTCACCCTGCTGAATTGTTCCCAAATCAAGGGTCGTTTTCTTCGCAGGGATGTTCATTGCAAAGTTGGAGGCAAATAAGTAAGCAAGCGTCCTGAAACTGTTTACACAAACCAGTCGGCAGGTTGCCGAACCATTGCTGTGCAATTCCCTTGAGAGTTGCTGGGAAACACTTGCACCAAGTGGGATCATCCAACCCTTGAAGGTACATCAGGTTGGTGAATGCCATCAGATGGTCTTCCGGGTTAGTAGTGCCATCATAGCGCCTACTAAAACATTTTTTACTTTGGCCGGCTGAGCGGCTTCAGTAATTTCCTTGGAGAAGGCCGACGGCTGTTCACCAAGTCTAAGCAGCCGTAGCTGCCAGTCCATAGGTTGGACGTTTTTTTGCTGCAGGTCCACCAAATGAGGTGGCTGCATAAAATATTGTTGTTGCGGCACAAATGGCAAATTTGGTACCGCCTGCGCACTATGAAAGCCAGACTGTCGGGAGGTGCCGCCTGACTGACTCTCATGGTACGACTGAGTTGGCCTCATCGAGGCATTTCGCAAACTGTCCTGAAAATTTGAAGTAGAAGCCGACTCTGATAATCGGTCACTCCTCTTCTGCTCTAGCAGGTGCCGAGCATCTGTGAACGTTTGCTTTGACCCGTCCGCCTGAATATGACGAACCGGTTTTCCTATTTCCCGTAGGATAACGGAGTTTTGTGAAATCAAGAGCAGACGGCTCCCGCTTCTTAGATTTTAGGATGGGGAGTCGCCTCTCGCCCTTGAACTGGCTTCCTCTTCAGTGAAGTGGAAGGTTTTTTGGCCGCCTGCTCTTTGACTGAAGCAGGCGGTTTTTTGTTGATCAACTCTTGGATCTCTCCCTTGAATCCCCTCATGAAGGTCATGAGTTCATTCCTTGTGATGGGAGCAGACCCATCAGTCGGCTGTTGCCGAGCAAGCGGTGCGCCTGCTGCTCGCTTCCTGTTTGAAGATACTCCCGTTCCCTTATTTCAGTATGACGGGTACGGCGGGCCCTTAGGGTCCCGTCTGGAGCTGTAATGAGTTTCAACTTCAAATTCACTTTCGGTATCATGGTCCGACTGAACTTGAGGGTCGTCTAGGGGACGCCTCTCTTCTGGGGTCGGTACAGACTTGGATGCCATCTCTGAAGTACTCTCCCCACAGACGGCGCCAAATGTTTCGGGGTTTTCTGATGTCCTGCGGGAGAGTTACAATTCCGAGACTGGAACCGGACGCCTGTACCTGCAAAATAACGGAGACTCCTGAGAGCTCCGCCTCCAACGGTCAAGTTAGTACCTGATTAAGGAAGTAATTAATACAGAAATTAAAGTAATAAGGTCTCTCTAGGTGAGAGTATTTAATGTAGGTAATCTGCTTTGCTAGCGAGATCAGCCGGTTATTATGTGTTCCGTAAATTATTCCGGTCCCTCTGATTAATGAGGATTAATCGAGTATTTATAGCCTTGGGAAGCGTGCAACTCTCTAGGTTTAAGGTAAACCTAGGGCCGATCGGGCTTCTAGACTGAAATGGGCCTTGATGGCCGGTTGTCCCATTTGGCATGGGTGGACACGTGGCGTGTCTTAAGTGGTCCGTGGAGGACGCGTGGCGGAACCTGGTTGGTCCCACTTGTCAAACGGCGCTTGGTGGATAAAAA
>NW_018742952.1:0-101429 GCF_001683475.1 Chenopodium quinoa
ATTTGATTAAATTAGCTTTGTTTGAATGTGATTGACTTTCATTTGAATCAATTAGCTTTGTTTAATGCATTTGACTTTCATTTAATTCAAAAAGCTTTGTTTGAATGTGTTTGACTTTTAATTTGATTCAAATAGCTTTGTTTGAATGATTTTGACTTTCACTTGATTTAAATACCTTTTTTGAATGCGTTTGACTTTCATCTGATTCAAATAGCATTCTTGATGTGTTTGACTTTCATTTGGTTCAAATAGCTTTGTTTAAATGTGTTTGACTTTCATTTGATTCAATTAGCTTTGCTTGAATGTGGTTAACTTTCAATTGAGTCAATTTGCTTTGTTGAATGCATTTGACTTTCATTTGATTCAAAAAGTTTTGTTTGACTGTCATATGATTCAATTAGCCTCGTTGAATGCATTTGACAATCATTTGATTCAAAAAGCTTTGTTTGAATTCTTTGGACTTTTACTTGATTTAATTAGCTTTTTTGAAAGCATTTGACTTTCATATGATCTAATTAGCTTTGTTTAAATGTTTTTTACTTTCATTTGATGCAATTAGCTTTGTCTGAATGTGTTTGACTTTCGTTTAATTTAATTATCTTTTTTGAATGCATTTGACTTTCATTTGATTCAGATAGCATTGTTTGAATGTGTTTGACTTCAATTTGATTCAAATAGCTTTGTTTGAATGTGTTTGCCTTCCATTGGATTTAATTAGCTTTGTTTGAATGTGGTTGACTTTTAATTGATTCAATTTGATCTGTTGAATGCATTTAACTTTCATTTGATTCAAAAAGATTTGTTTGAATGTTTTTGACTTTCATTTGATGCAATTAGCTTTGTTTGAATTTGTTTGACTTTCGTTTGATTTAACTATGTTTTTTGAATGCATTTGACTTTCACTTGATTTAAATACCTTTTTTGAATGCGTTTGACTTTCATTTGATTCAAATAGCATTTCTTGAATGTGTTTGACTTTCTTTTGGTTCAAATAGCTTTGTTTAAATGTGTTTGACTTTCATTTGATTCAATTAGCTTTGCTTGAATGTGGTTAACTTTCAATTCAGTCAATTTGCTTTGTTGAATGCATTTGACTTTCATTTGATTTAAAAAGTTTTGTTTGACTGTTATATGATTCAATTAGCCTCATTGAATGCATTTGACAATCATTTGATTCAAAAAGCTTTGTTTGAATTCTTTGGACTTCTACTTGATTCAATTAGCTTTTTTGAAAGCATTTGACTTTCATATGATTTAATTAGCTTTGTTTGAATGTTTTTGACTTTCATTTGATGCAATTAGCTTTGTCTGAATGTGTTTGACTTTCGTTTGATTTAATTATCTTTTTTGAATGCATTTGACTTTCATTTGATTCAGATAGCATTGTTTGAATGTGTTTGACTTTCATATGAGTCAATTAGTATCGTTGAATGTTTTTGACAATCATTTGATTCAAAAATCTATGTTTGAATTTGTTTGACTTTCACTTGATCAATTAGCTTTTTTGAAATCATTTGACTTTCTTTTGATTCAAAAGCTTTGTTTGAATGTGTTTGATTTTCACTTGATTTAATATGCTTTGTTTGAATGTGGTTAACTTTCATTTGATTCAATTAGCTTTGTTTGAATGTGGTTGACTTTCATTTGATTCAATTAAGTTTGTTAGAATGCATTGACTTTCGTTGGATTTAATTAGGTTTGTTAGAACGCTATTGACTTTCATTTGATTCAATTAGCTTTGTTGAATGCATATGACATTCATTTGATTAAAAAAGATTTGTTTGAATGTATTTGACTTTCATATGATTCAATTAGTATCGTTGAATGCATTTGACAATCATTTGATTTAAAAAGCTATGTTTGAATTTGTTTGACTTTCACTTGATTCAATTAGCTTTTTTGAACTCATTTGACTTTCTTTGGATTCAAAAAGCTTTGTTTGAATGTGTTTGAGTTTCACTTGATTTAAATTAGCTTTGTTTGAATGTGGTTAACTTTCATTTGATTCTATTAGCTTTGTTTGAATGTGGTTGACTTTCATTTGATTCAATTAGGTTTGTTAGAATGCCATTGACTTTCGTTTGATTTAATTAGGTTTGTTAGAATGCCATTTGACTTTCATTTGATTCAGTTAGCATCGTTGAACGCATTTGACAGTCATTTGATTCAAAAAGCTTTGTTTGAATTACCTAGACTTTCACTTGATTCAATTAGCTTTTTTGAATGCATTTAACTTTGATTTGATTTAAAAAGCTTTCTTTAAATGTAATTGACTTTCACTTGATTTAATTACTTTTTTTAATTGCATTTGACTTTCAGTTAATTCAAAAAGATTTGTTTGAATGTGCTTGACTTTCATATGATTGAATTAGCATCGTTGAATGTATTTGACAATCATTTGATTCAAAAAGCTTTGTTTGACTTTCACTTGATTCAAATCGCTATTTTGAATGCATTTGAATTTCATTTGATTGAAAAAGCTTTGTTTGAATGTGTTTGATTTTCATTTGATTAAATTAGCTTTGTTTGAATGTGACTGACTTTCATTTGAATCAATTAGCTTTGTTTAATGCATTTGACTTTCATTTAATTCAAAGAGCTTTGTTTGAATGTGTTTGACTTTAATTTGATTCAAATAGCTTTGTTTTGAATGATTTTGACTTTCACTTGATTTAAATACCTTTTTTGAATGCGTTTGACTTTCATCTGATTCAAATAGCATTTCTTGAATGTGTTTGACTTTCATTTGGTTCAAATAGCTTTGTTTAAATGTGTTTGACTTTCATTTGATTCAATTAGCTTTGCTTGAATGTGGTTAACTTTCAATTGAGTCAATTTGCTTTGTTGAATGCATTTGACTTTCATTTGATTCAAAAAGTTTTGTTTGACTATCATATGAGTCAATTAGCCTCGTTGAATGCATTTGACAATCATTTGATTCACAAAGCTTTGTTTGAATTCTTTGGACTTTTACTTGATTCAATTAGCTTTTTTCAAAGCATTTGACTTTCATATGATTTAATTAGCTTTGTTTGAATGTTGTTGACTTTCATTTTATGCAATTAGCTTTGTCTGACTGTGTTTGACTTTCGTTTGATTTAATATCTTTTTTGAATGCATTTGACTTTCATTTGATTCAGATAGCATTGTTTGAATGTGTTTGACTTTCATTTGATTCAAATAGTTTTGTTTGAATGTGTTTGCCTTCCATTGGATTTAATTAGCTTTGTTTGAATGTGGTTGACTTTTAATTGATTCAATTTGATTTGTTGAATGCATTTGACTTTCATTTGATTCAAAAAGATTTGTTTGAATGTGTTTGACTTTCATATGATTCAATTAGTATCGTTGAATGCATTTGACAATCACTTGATTCAAAAAGCTATGTTTGAATTTTGTTTGACTTTCACTTAATTCAATTAGCTTTTTTTGAACTCATTTGACTTTCTTTGGATTCAAAAAGCTTTGTTTGAATGTGTTTGAATTTCACTTGATTTAAATTAGCTTTGTTTGAATGTGGTTAACTTTCATTTGATTCAATTAGCTTTGTTTGAATGTGGTTGACTTTCATTCGATTCAATTAGGTTTGTTAGAATGCCATTGAATTTCGTTTGATTTAATTAGGTTTGTTAGAATGCCATTGACTTTCATTTGATTCAATTATCTTTGTTGAATGCATATGACTTTCAATTGATTCAAAAAGCTTTGTTTGAATGTGTTTAACTTTCATTTGATTCAATTAGCATCGTTGAACGCATTTGACAGTCATTTGATTCAAAAAGCTTTGTTTGAATTACCTAGACTTTCACTTGATTCAATTAGCTTTTTTGAATGCATTTAACTTTCATTTGATTTAAAAAGCTTTGTTTAAATGTGTTTGACTTTCACCTGATTTCATTACTTTTTTTTAATTGCATTTGACTTTCAGTAGATTCAAAAAGATTTGTTTGAATGTGCTTGACTTTCATATGATTCAATTAGCATCGTTGAATGGATTTGACAATCATTTGATTCAAAAAGCTTTGTTTGACTTTCACTTGATTCAAATCGCTATTTTGAATGCATTTGAATTTCATTTGATTGTAAAAGCTTTGTTTGAATGTGTTTGATTTTTATTTGATTAAATTAGCTTTGTTTGAATGTGATTGACTTTCATTTGAATCAATTAGCTTTGTTTAATGCATTTGACTTTCATTTAATTCAAAAAGCTTTGTTTGAATGTGTTTCACTTTAATTTGATTCAAATAGCTTTGTTTGAATGATTTTGACTTTCACTTGATTTAAATACCTTTTTTGAATGCGTTTGACTTTCATCTGATTCAAATAGCATTTCTTGAATGTGTTTGACTTTCATTTGGTTCAAATAGCTTTGTTTAAATGTGTTTGACTTTCATTTGATTCAATTAGCTTTGCTTGAATGTGGTTAACTTTCAATTGAGTCAATTTGCTTTGTTGAATGCATTTGACTTTCATTTGATTCAAAAAGTTTTGTTTGACTGTCATATGATTCAATTAGCCTCGTTGAATGCATTTGACAATCATTTGATTCAAAAAGCTTTGTTTGAATTCTTTGGACTTTTACTTGATTCAATTAGCTTTTTTGAAAGCATTTGACTTTCATATGATCTAATTAGCTTTGTTTGAATGTTTTTTACTTTCATTTGATGCAATTAGCTTTGTCTGAATGTGTTTGACTTTCGTTTAATTTAATTATCTTTTTTGAATGCATTTGACTTTCATTTGATTCAGATTGCATTGTTTGAATGTGTTTGACTTCAATTTGATTCAAATAGCTTTGTTTAAATGTGTTTGCCTTCCATTGGATTTAATTAGCTTTGTTTGAATGTGGTTGACTTTTAATTGATTCAATTTGATCTGTTGAATGCATTTAACTTTCATTTGATTCAAAAAGATTTGTTTGAATGTGTTTGACTTTCATATGATTCAATTAATATCGTTGAATGTTTTTGACTTTCATTTGATGCAATTAGCTTTGTTTGAATTTGTTTGACTTTCGTTTGATTTAATTATGTTTTTTGAATGCATTTGACTTTCACTTGATTTAAATACCTTTTTTGAATGCGTTTGACTTTCATTTGATTCAAATAGTATTTCTTGAATCTGTTTGACTTTCTTTTGGTTCAAATAGCTTTGTTTAAATGTGTTTGACTTTCATTTGATTCAATTAGCTTTGCTTGAATGTGGTTAACTTTCAATTCAGTCAATTTGCTTTGTTGAATGCATTTGACTTTCATTTCATTCAAAAAGTTTTGTTTGACTGTCATATGATTCAATTAGCCTCATTGAATGCATTTGACAATCATTTGATTCAAAAAGATTTGTTTGAATTCTTTGGACTTTTACTTGATTCAATTAGCTTTTTTGAAAGCATTTTACTTTTATATGATTTAATTAGCTTTGTTTGAATGTTTTTGACTTTCATTTGATGCAATTAGCTTTGTCTGAATGTGTTTGACTTTCGTTTGATTTAATTATCTTTTTTGAATGCATTTGACTTTCATTTGATTCAGATAGCATTGTTTGAATGTGTTTGACTTTCATATGATTCAATTAGTATCGTTGAATGTTTTTGACAATCATTTGATTCAAAAAGCTATGTTTGAATTTGTTTGACTTTCACTTGATCAATTAGCTTTTTTGAAATCATTTGACTTTCTTTTGATTCAAAAAGCTTTGTTTGAATGTGTTTGATTTTCACTTGATTTAATATGCTTTGTTGGAATGTGGTTAACTTTCATTTGATTCAATTAGCTTTGTTTGAATGTGGTTGACTTTCATTTGATTCAATTAGGTTTGTTAGAAAGCCATTGACTTTCGTTTGATTTAATTAGGTTTGTTAGAACGCTATTGACTTTCATTTGATTCAATTAGCTTTGTTGAATGCATATGACTTTCATTTGATTCAAAAAGCTTTGTTGAATGTGTTTGACTCTCATTTGATTCAATTAGCATCGTTGAACGCATTTGACAGTCATGTGATTCAAAAAGCTTTGCTTGAATTACCTAGACTTTCACTTGATTCAATTAGCTTTTTTGAATGGATTTAACTTTCATTTGATTTAAAAAGCTTTGTTTAAATGTGTTTGACTTTCACTTGATTTAATTACTTTTTTTTAATTGCATTTGACTTTTAGTTGATTCAAAAAGATTTGTTTGAATGTGCTTGAATTTCATATGATTCAATTAGCATCGTTGAATGGATTTGACAATCATTTGATTCAAAAAGCTTTGTTTGACTTTCACTTGATTCAAATCGCTATTTTGAATGCATTTTAATTTCATTTGATTGAAAAAGCTTTGTTTGAATGTGTTTGATTTTTATTTGATTAAATTAGCTTTGTTTGAATGTGATTGACTTTCATTTGAATCAATTAGCTTTGTTTAATGCATTTGACTTTCATTTATTTCAAAATGCTTTGTTTCAATATGTTTGACTTTAATTTGATTCAAATAGCTTTGTTTGAATGATTTTGACTTTCACTTGATTTACATACCTTTTTTGAATGAGTTTGACTTTCATTTGATTCAAATAGCATTTCTTGAATGTGTTTGACTTTCATTTGGTTCAAATAGCTTTGTTTAAATGTGTTTGACTTTCATTTGATTCAATTAGCTTTGCTTGAATGTGGTTAACTTTCAATTGAGTCAATTTGCTTTGTTGAATGCATTTGACTTTCATTTGATTCAAAAAGTTTTGTTTGACTGTCATATGATTCACTTAGCCTCGTTGAATGCATTTGACAATCATTTGATTCCAAAAGCTTTGTTTGAATTCTTTGGACTTTTACTTGATTCAATTAGCTTTTTTGAAAGCATTTGACTTTCATATGATTTATTTAGCTTTGTTTGAATGTTGTTGACTTTCATTTTATGCAATTAGCTCTGTCTGAATGTGTTTGACTTTCGTTTGATTTAATATCTTTTTTGAATGCATTTGACTTTCATTTGATTCAGATAGCATTGTTTGAATGTGTTTGACTTTCATTTGATTCAAATAGCTTTGTTTGAATGTGTTTGCCTTCCATTGGATTTAATTAGCTTTGTTTGAATGTGGTTGACTTTTAATTGATTCAATTTGATCTGTTGAATGCATTTGACTTTCATTTGATTCAAAAAGATTTGTTTGAATGTGTTTGACTTTCATATGATTCAATTAGTATCGTTGAATGCATTAGACAATCATTTGATTCAAAAAGCTATGTTTGAATTTGTTTGACTTTCACTTGATTCAATTAGCTTTTTTGAAATCATTTGACTTTCTTTTGATTCAAAAAGCTTTGTTTGAATGTGTTTGATTTTCACTTGATTTAATATGCTTTGTTTGAATGTGGTTGACTTTCATTTGATTCAATTAGCTTTGTTTGAATGTGGTTGACTTTCATTTGATTCAATTAGGTTTGTTAGAATGCCATTGACTTTCGTTTGATTTAATTAGGTTTGTTAGAATGTCATTGACTTTCATTTGATTCAATTAGCTTTGTTGAATGCATATGACTTTCATTTGATTCAAAAAGCTTTGTTTGAATGTGTTTGACTCTCATTTGATTCAATTAGCATCTGGTAAGCTGTCGTCGAGCCTACCAAAGATAAAAACCTAACTTGGTCTCTCTAATGGGTAGAAAGGGTAAGTAAGGGTCGATCCCACAAGGACTAATGGGAGCACTAACAATTATCGATTTGTGATAAGCTAAGTCAAGTCTTTTTGGGTTATGAGTTATGAAGAAAAACTACAAACAATAATAAAGAGGATCTCGGGAAGGTATCAACCAATTTAGTCGTTTACAAACTACAATTTAACATACAAGACATAGCAATTTGGGGATAAATTAGGGGAAGTCATCTAAGGCACCCAACTACTCTCTCAAGCTAGAGGGATTACTTGAATCATGAATACAACCTACTCTCGTGGTTACAAAGCATAAAACAAGTGTTAAAGCATAATCACGATGACATAAACATTCCCTTGATCGGAAATTCCTATTCTCATGGCATTTCGGGTCAATCAAGCATAAGGGAGCTAACTCAAGTTCATCTCTCGATCCTTCGTTGAGAAAGCTTAGATAAATAGTTCTAGCAATGGCCACTTACAAGAACTAACAATGAAACCACTTAAGCTCAACTAATTAACATCCCACATTAGCTAAATCAACACATACAAACAAGTATTTGTGAATTCATCAATGATTTCAACAATCCCAAGTAAAAGAACTACTCACAAATCATAATAAATTGCAAAACTAAAGGAATTAACAACTAAGAACATGAAACAAACACTAATCTAACATAAACAAGTAATTAAGGATGAAAAGATACAAAAATAAGTAAATAGAATAACAAAATAGGAGAGAGAGTAAGAAATTCTCATTGATATTGCAAGGAGTATCCAAATCTTCAAGTCTCCTTCCTTCAATTCTTCATATTCCAAGCTTTCAACAAGATTTTCTCACTTTCTCTCTCTAGAAAATGAGAGTTTCTCTCTCTAAAAACCCTAACCTAAGCTGAAAATAAACTAAGAAGATCCCCCCTTACAAATGAAGCTAAAAGGATATTATATAACCCCCAAGTAAAAGGACGGAGAAACCAAGAATCGGCCCATCTACAGGTCGGCACGGACGTGCCAAAGGTTGCACGGACGTGCAGACCTGTTAAAATGAGAACAATAGCTACTGCCTCACCTTGCACGGACGTGCATCAATTGGCACGGACGTGCATGAATTGGCACGGACGTGCATCAATTGGCACGGTCGTGCAGCTTTTTCTGGCGAAACAGCTTCATTTCGAAAGGTCATAACTTCTTCATTACTCATTAGAATAAGGCATGTAAGCAGTCGTTAGATAGCTCTTGAGATGAACTTTAATCTCCAATTTGAATCACTTCAAAAACTTGAGTAGAAAAAAAAGTTATAGTCATTTGAAGTTGACCTTAGTGAAAAAATCCTTCCAAAACCCTTCCAAATGCTCTTATTTCACTCTTTTACACTTTTCCTTGCTTCTTTCATTCTTCCATAGCTCCCTTATTTCCTCTTCTTGTCTCCAACTTCTTTTCTTCTTTGTCTAAAAGCTTCAAAGTGCCATATTTATACCTAAATATGCACCAAAACACTAGCAAACCCGTGAAGCATATGATACACAAAAAATGCATAAAAATAGAGTAATTAGTGAACTAAGCATTGATTTCCCACAATTCTAAGGCTCAAAATCACTTTAAAATCATACAAAATAACAAGTTATCACATCCCCCAAGCTAAGCTTTTGCTCGTCCTCGAGAAAAACAATAATGTCAAACCAAAGAAGGGAAATAACGTGCTAGAATCTAAACAAGGAGGGGCAACAAGGAGAATGCATATACACACTAATCCGTATGGTAGCCACCACTATCACTTTAAGCGCAAGTGAGAAGAAATTTAAACCTCTAAGTCGCCCTAGAGGACGAGTTTTTATCTCGTGAGGATTTCCAATGATCTTGCCCCACAACTCACGCAATCCACAACACATCGTCAAAAATCACACAATTTCAATTTTTCGCCCAAGTCAACTCATCGGGATATGAGACACAAGCAAGACAAGTGAACAACTTTCAAGAATTACCAATCATACAAATGTACACATGAGTTGGGGGTAGAGAGGAGAACTAAACAAGGTTGCACTAGGATACTTCCTTTGGCCTTTTACTATTTCATTAGAGCACACCTAGATATTCCAAAGTTGTAACAAGCCCTCTTTCGGTTATAAAATCTCAAAATGCTAGTCCACCTCCCAAAATGCACACCCAAGGCCCCTTAACTACACTCTAACTCGGGAATTTCATAAGAAACAACAATGCAAACAAGGTGTGGGAGGCATCCACGAGTTGACCTCTAAAGAAGAGAATTTTTTTTTTTTTTTAGAAGTTTTGGGGTAGTTTTTGTTCTCCCCTTTTTTATGCTCTTCTTTTTTTTTCAATTTTCAATGCCCTCGCCTCTTTTAACTGTGAGCGGCTCTTTCTTTATTGAGAACGTGTGGCTTATTACGCCACTTATTACACATGATACAAGTAGAACCAATTCCCTAATAGAGTTTCATTTCGGGGAGGAAAGGGGACACATCAAGGGCACAAGGGACCACAAATTTATTCAAACATATCCTACTTGAGCAAATTAGACAATATCTTATACTAGGCGTGCAATTGAGCATTCATTGGCTTTCATTTCATATACTCCAATGCAATCAAGATTAATAGACCTCTAAATGACCCCCAACTCGTGCACACACTCTTCTAAAAAAAACTTTTACTCATCACTCAAGAGTCAAGCAAGCAAAACATATAATCGTCATATGAGTTTCATCCTTGGGCACTTTTTCATCATTTTTTTCATTTTTTTCTCTCTTTTTTCTCTTTTTTTTTTTTTTTTTTTTTTTTTTTTTTAAGGCATAAAATAACTATACATCTAAATAAGGGATAGGAGAAGTATTCACAATGTAAGGGATTTGGATTTCAAAGGAAGCAATTTGGATTTCAAAGGAAGCAATTAGGCATAAAATAACTATACATCTAAATAAGGGATATGAGAAGTATTCACAATGTAAGGGATTTGGATTTCAAAGGAAGCAATTTGGATTCAAAGGGTTTGGATGTTAGGGAAATGGGAATAGGGGCATTCAAATCAACATATACGTACGAGAACACAGCATGAACCAATGGTAAATGAGAAAATACTCCCCCCCAAGCTATCATAAACATTGTCCCCAATGTTGAAACAATATAAGCACAAAGTGAAGGGGAAGGAGATACTAACTCATTGGTTCGGGCCCCCTTGGGAGCTCGAACCCCCGGGGTAGAGATGGTGATATACATTGCGGAAGTCGCCCAATTCCGTTCGAAGACCTTCAAAGCTTGACCTCATTCCGTCAAAAGAAGTCCTCAAGTCTTCATTTGACTTCCTCATGGTCTCAAACTCGGAAGTCATGCGGGCGAAGTTCGCATTCATATTAGCCATCTGCTGCTCGAAGGTGAGGAATGGGTTGCCTTCACCCATGCCCTGACCTTGGTACCCCTCTTAGTACCCTTGTTGGAACTCGTACTGCTGGTGAAATTCTGGTTGTTGCTGAAATTGTTGTTGTTGATGATGTTGTTGTTGCTCTTGCTGCTCTTGCCCTTGTTCCTCTCCCTCTTGACCGGGAGCCCAAGGGAAGTCCCTCTTAAAGATCCAGTTCGCCTGGTTGTAGATGGCGGTAGCCTCGGGGTCGGGTAAGTAGGCATAGGGGCGCCTACTCACCAACCACAAATAGGGGTGGTTCCCCTCTACATCCGTGAGCCATTTCATGGCTCTCAGCGACTGCATATCCAACTGTGTTGGACCTGGAACAACCTGCTCTTCTGCAAAATCAAGGTTAAGAGCAGCAGCAATTATAGTAATCATACCACCTATGGTGATGTTGCCTGATCCTGTGGCAACATCTTCTAGGTGGTCCATAAACCAAGACCCCACATTTAAACTCGTACTACCCTCACTCAGATGCCATAGAAAGTAAAGCTCTCGAGTAGACACGACCCCTGAACTGTCTCCCCTAGCAAAAAACTGTGTTCGCTATGGTACGCTGGGCGATCCTAAAGGCAGGGTGAATAATGGCTGTGGCCTTATCAGTTCTAGGGTTATACCCAAACAGCCCTGTGATTCTTCTCCAAAATTCACCCGCCATATAGTTACGGGGTTGCCTATCCTTAGGCCCCATAGTTCCAGAAACAGGCCACCCGAAAGCTTGGTTAACTCTCGCTACGGACATTCTATGTTGGGCATTCATGAGCTGGAAGGTCATGTAACGGGGGGATCTTGTGGTGTCACGGTGCACACAAAGGGAGGAGAGGAATTCTAGGGTCAGTCTCCTATAGGTTAAGGCATGTAACTCTAGCCAAGAACCTAGGTCGGCTCCCTCGAATAACATTGTGATGTCAGCTCCTACCCCTAAGGCGTCCGCCACCTCACTATCATAGAATTTGGTGGGCTTGACCCGTCTCCTACTGATTTTAAGGAAATTGGCCGAAAAGGCCTGGTCAGCGAAAACTATTCCCATTGTGTCCACTTGCGGTGGATCAACGGGAGGAGGAGGCGATGGGTTCCTAAATCTAAGGGAAGAGGTGTTTCGGGATTGGTTTCTTCTTGGCATGGTTGTTTTTATTTTGTTTTATTTAGAATGACTAAACCCGCCACACAAAGAGATCAAGACACTAAACTAATTCACCAAGTAATTTTAAGGTCAACAACCCAAGACTTAGCCACACCAAAGGACACCACAAAGAAAAATCCACACAATCACAAAAACTCACAAAACCTAAACAATTAATCCTCACAATATTCAATTAAACCCATAATGCTTTACATAAAAGCACAAATACTCAACAACTATCAATTCAACCAAGATTGCAAGCAAAAATAAGCACAAAACAACAAGTTTCAAGTATGGAAATAGTAAGTGGAAGGAACGATTATACCGAGCTTAACGTGGGTGTAAAACCCGCAAATGAACCTTCCTAGCTTTCCTTTCCCTTGATTGAACCTTTTCCTTCAACCAATTGTTAAAATTTCAATCCAAAAGAAAACCCCCAAATTGATTTTTTTCTTCTTAGGGTTTCGGTTAATGGGTGATTTTTGGGTTGAAGATTGGAGAAAGGAGTAGTATTTTGCGTTTTTGTTGAAAAGGAGTGTTGATTATGGTGGGAAATGTTGAATTTTGGGTGAGAATTTGAGTGTTTGAGGGTTGAGAGGAGGAGTAAGAGGGGTTAGAGAGAAGGAGGAGAACTGTGGGTTTGAGAGGAAGAACAAAAAATTGTGGCTTTTTTTCTTTTTTTCGAGCAGTTTCGGCCTTAAATACTTGGTATGCACGGACGTGCAGCTCAAGTCAGAACGTGCTTAACTTTCTGCCTGTAAAAGCACGGACGTGCCATTATCGGCACGGACGTGCTGCTTTTGGCACGGACGTGCTTAACTAGGCAGAATACTCCTCAACTTTCTGCCTGTAAAAGCACGGACGTGCCATTATCGGCACGGACGTGCTGCTTTTGGCACGGACGTGCTTAACTTGGTAGAATACTTCTCAACTTTCTGCCTTCCTAAACACGGACGTGCCATTTTCAGCACGTCCGTGCTGATTGGCAGGCACGTTTACTCTCCTTTTTTTTTTTTTTTTTTTTTTTTTTGTTTTTTTTGTAAAATTACTAAAATACTCGGGTTGCCTCCCGGAAGCGCTTCTTTATTGTCACTAGCTTGACCATATTACGTTTTCAATCACGAGGGATATCAAATTCATCTAAATGAACTACCTTTGTTTCTTCTTGCACGAAACCATCGAAGTATGCTTTCAACCTTTGGCCATTAACTTTGAATGGTTCACCTTTGTCGTTGGAAATCTCAATGGCGCCATATGGGAATACCTTTGTAATGGTGAAAGGGCCACTCCATCTTGATTTTAGCTTTCCCGGAAACAACTTCAACCGGGAGTTAAATAACAAGACCTTGTCACCCTCCTTGAACTCTCTCTTGTTGATGTGCTTGTCGTGCCATGCTTTGGTCTTCTCCTTGTAGATCTTTGCACTCTCATATGCATCTAACCTCAACTCTTCCAAGGCATGGAGGTCAAGCATCCTCTTTTCTCCGGCGGATTGGATATCAAAATTCAAGGTTTTGATAGCCCAGTGCGCACGATGTTCCAGTTCCACCGGTAGATGGCATGATTTCCCATAAACGAGGTTGTAAGGGGTGGTGCCAATAGGAGTCTTGAAGGCGGTGCGGTAGGCCCATAGAGCATCATCCAACCTTGATGACCAATCCTTCCTTGACCTATTCACCGTCTTCTCTAGTATCAACTTAATCTCCCTATTTGAAATTTCAGCTTGACCACTTGTTTGAGGGTGGTAAGCCAATGAAACCTTGTGCCTCACTCCGTATTTTTCAAGGAGAGCCTTGAAAGATCGCTTTGCAAAGTGCGATCCTCCATCACTTATTACGGCACGTGGCACACCAAACCTAGGGAAAATGACTTTCTTGAACAACTTGACCACTACCTTAGCATCATTTGTAGGAGATGCAACCGCTTCAACCCACTTTGATACATAGTCGACGGCCACCAAAATGTATTTGTTCCCAAAAGAGGATGGGAAAGGTCCCATAAAATCTATTCCCCACACATCGAAAATTTCCAGCTCTAAAATGTTATTCAAAGGCATTTCATTCTTTCTTGACAAATTACCGGTCCTTTGACACCGGTCACAAGCTTTAACAACTCCCCATACGTCCTTGAACATAGAGGGCCAATAGAAACCGCATTGCAATATTCTCGCCAATGTCTTGTTAGCACTCATATGTCCTCCACAAGGTGAGGAGTGACACATTGTGATAACTTCATGCATTTCATCGTCGGGGACACACCTTCTAAAAAGACCATCAACACCTTGTTTGAAGAGCAAGGGGTCATCCCAAAAGTATTGGCGGACATCATGGAGGAACTTCCGCTTTTGTTGATAGGTGAGGTCGGGAGGAAGGATGGAGCAAGCCAAGTAATTTGCAATATCCGCAAACCATGGGGCCGGGGCTTGAATGATTGCGAATAATTGATCATCCGGGAATGAATCATCAATCGGCAAAGCTTCAATTTCACCTTCTACGATCGGTAGCCGTGAGAGATGATCGGCTACTACATTCTCGGCACCCTTCTTGTCCCGAATTTCTATATCGTAGTCTTGTAAGAGCAAGACCCACCTAATCAACCTTGGTTTAGCGTCCTTCTTGGACAGCAAGTACTTCAAAGTCGCATGGTCGGTGAAGACTATAACTTTGGTGCCCACCAAGTAAGACCTAAACTTTTCGATAGCATGGACGATGGCTAGGAGCTCTTTTTCAGTCGTTGTGTAGTTTCTTTGTGCTTCATCAAGAGTTTTGCTAGTGTAATAGATGGCATGGAGCTTTTTATCCTTCCTTTGCCCAAGCACAGATCCAACGGCATAGTCCGAAGCATCACACATGAGTTCAAAAGGGAGCTCCCAATTCGGTGGTTGAATGATGGGAGCCGTGATCAAAGCTTCCTTCAACCTATCAAAGGCTAGAAAACAATCATTACAAAACACAAAAGGGGCATCCTTTACCAACAATTTAGTGAGCGGCTTAGCGATTTTGGAAAAATCTTTAATGAACCGACGGTAAAAACCCGCGTGTCCAAGAAAACTCCTTATACCCTTCACATTAGTGGGGGGAGGGAGGCGCTCAATAACCTCAATTTTGGCACGATCAACCTCAATGCCCCTACTAGAAACAACATGTCCCAACACAATACCCTCTTCAACCATGAAATGACATTTTTCCCAATTAAGCACAAGGTTCACCTCTTGACATCTTTTTAACACTTTAATCAAATTACTTAGGCAAGTGTCAAAAGATGAACCGCAAACAGAAAAGTCATCCATAAATACCTCGATTGATGATTCAAGCATGTCGGAAAAGATAGACATCATACACCTTTGAAATGTAGAAGGTGCATTACATAATCCAAATGGCATCCTTCGATAAGCAAAGGTGCTAAAAGGGCATGTGAATGTAGTCTTCTCTTGATCCTCGGGTAGGATAGGGATTTGGAGGAATCCCGAATACCCATCCAAGAAGCAATAGTGACTATGTGATGCCAACCTTTCCAAGATTTGATCGATAAAGGGGAGAGGGAAGTGGTCCTTCCGAGTGGATTTGTTCAATTTTCGATAGTCTATGCACATTCTCCACCCGGTGACCGACCTTGTAGAAATGGTCTCACCCTTATCGTTCTTGATAATGGTCATGCCCCCTTTTTTGGAACAACTTGAACCGGGCTAACCCACTTGCTATCGGAGATAGGGTAGATTATGCCCGCTTCAAGAAGTTTCAAAACCTCTTTTTTAACAACTTCTTTCATGTTGGGGTTGAGCCTTCTTTGGTGCTCAATTGAGGAGTCATGATCATTATCAAGCAAAATCTTGTGCATGCATATCGTGGGACTTATCCCCTTAATGTCATCAATGGCATACCCAATGACACTCCTATACTCCCTCAACACAACTAGGAGTTTCTCAAGGGAAGTGTCATCAAGGTTGGTATTGACAATAACGGGATAAGTCTCATTATCATCAAGAAAAACGTATTTAAGTGAAGGGGGAAGGGGTTTAAGTTCAACCTTAGGAGGAGGCGTAGACCTCTCCTCTTTTACCTCCACCTTAAGTGCTTCAAACTCGCTTGCCTTGCCATGTAGGGGTTGGTCTAGCAACAACTTGTACCCCTTAGCTTCATCATCATCATTATACAAACTTTCCGTGAGGATCGCTTGTAGAGTATCTTTGCTATTGTTCATCATCTTCAATTCCTCCACTTCTCGGTCAAGAGTATCGATTCTATTGATATCCTCATACATAGGCTTCCTCATGGCTTGCGAGAATGAGAAAGAAATTTTCTCATCTCCCACATTCAATGTTAGCTTGCCTTGTTTCATATCAATTATCACTCCCGCCGTGTTCAAGAACGGCCTTTTCAAAATGAGAGGAACCTTGTTGTCCTCCTCCATTTCCATCACCACAAAGTCAGAAGGTACAAAAACTCTTCCCACTTGTACCGGTACATCTTCAAGTATTCCCATTGGTAATCTAACCGAACGATCGGCTAATTGTATTGAGATTCTTGTTGGCTTCATCTCACCAACTTTTAAATTTTTCGCAATTGAGAAGGGCATCAAGCTTACACTTGCCCCAAGATCACAAAGAGCATCCATGGCTTCCATATCTCCAATCTTCACCGGAATTGCATAGCTACCCGGGTCACCAAGCTTTCGGGGAAGCTTGTTTTGAATGATTGCGCTCACCTCCATTGGAAGGGAGATGGTTGCACTCTCTTCAAGCCTACTTTTGTTGGACAAGAGATCTTTTAAAAATTTCGCATATGTAGGCATTTGTGACATAGCATGAAGAAAGGGAATGTTCACTTGGAGCCCTCTCATGACTTCAAGGAACTTTGAAAACTTCTCATTCAATTTTTTCTCTACCAACCTATGAGGGAAAGGAATAGGTGGCTTGTAGACTCTCATTGGGGGTTTCTCCACTTCAACTTCAACTCCCTCTCCTTTCTTTGTGTCTCCCTCAACACTCTTTTCTTTTTCTTTTCTCTCAACTTCTACCACCTCATTTTCAACATCATTCTCACTTCTCACCTCCACACCCTCATCTCTCTTTTGTGGCACATCTTCACTCATTACCGGACCTTCATACCCTCTCCCGGACCTCAATGTGATAGCCTTGACATGCTCCTTTGGGTTCACAACCGTTGAGCTTGGAAATTGACCACTAGCATTGGAGGTAGAACTCCCAACTTGTTGTGCAATTTGAGCTAGTTGATTCTCAATTATTTTGTTGTGCGCTTGAAGTTGTTGGATGTTGGAGCTCATTTCTGCATTGCTCTTCCCTTGTTGATTTATGAAAGACTCAAGAGCGGCCTCAAGGGAAGTCTTTTGGGGTGGAGGAGGTTGTTGGTTGAATTGTTGTCTTTGTTGGTTTGGATGGCGGTATGGGGCTTGGTGATTTTGTTGATTTTGGTTGTAGATGTTTTGAGGAGGGTTGTTGTAGTTGGATTGTTGGTTTTGATTGGGTTGTCTCCACCCTTGGTTTTGTTGCCTCCAACCTTGATTGAAAGGTTGCTCATTTCTTTGGTTCACGGCCGCAACTTGCTCATTAGTAGCATTGCAATATGAAGCCATGTGATCATTACCCCCACAAGTCTCACAAGACATGACTTGTGGTTGTGGTTGTGAAGAGGAGGTACCGCTTGAGGAGGTTTCTTGGTCTAGCTTGTGAGCTAGCATATCAAACTTTGAGGCAATGAGATCTATTGCACTCAACTCATGCATACCTTTCTTCTTCGGTTGACTTTCTCTTCTATCATATCTATAGGCGTAATGCCTTGCAACTTCTCCAATCATATTCTCGGCTTCTTCCACCGGTAGCTTTTTAAGACTACCACCGGCTCCGTTGTCAAGATTGGCCCTTGAGGTAGGAGTGAGACCGTCGTAGAAGCTTTGAATAATCATCCATAAAGGCAACCCATGGTGTGGACACTTCCTCTTTAGATCCTTGAATCTTTCCCATGCTTCACCTAAGGTTTCATCATCCTCTTGAGTGAAGCTTGTAATCTTCCTTCTCAATTCCGCTGTCTTTTCGGGCGGACAAAACTTCCCAAGAAATGCTTTGGTAACCTCTTCCCATGTTGTTAAGGATCCTTCTTTCACGGACCTCAACCAACACTTAGCCTTGTCCCTAAGAGAGAACCGAAACATATGCATCCAAATGAATTCCTCCGTGAGGTTGTTTTGCTTGATGGTAGTGCACAACTCAAGGAAGTTGTCTAAATGAGCTAGAGGGCACTCATTTGCACTCCCCCCGAACTGTTCACTTTGGATCATCCTTATGAGTTGAGGAGAGAACTCATAGTTGTTTGCATTGGTGGTGGGAAGAAGTATGCCACTCCGAAGTTGGAATGCATTGGGGTGGTCATAGTCTTGTAGAAGTGGAGGAGGCGGAGGGTTGGCCATCTCTTGCTCGTTGTCAAGATTATCCTCCGACTCGGAATCCGTATAAGCTAGAGAAAATTCCGGCGTGCCTTGTAGGAGCCTTCTTACGTTCCTCAAAGTTCTATTTAACTCCGGATCTACGGGGATAAGCGGTGATTGCTTACTCCTCCGTGTCATACACAGTCAAACAAAGCTAAGGAAAACGTTAGCAATGACTATCACAAAGTAAACACGCTTAAACAAAAACAAAATAAGAAGATTATATACATATACACAAATCTAGACTCATTCAACAATAACTTATTCAATGTGACTTTGCCTCCCCGGCAACCGCGCCAAAATTTGGTAAGCTGTCGTCGAGCCTACCAAAGATAAAAACCTAACTTGGTCTCTCTAATGGGTAGAAAGGGTAAGTAAGGGTCGATCCCACAAGGACTAAGGGGAGCACTAACAAATATCGATTTGTGATAAGCTAAGTCAAGTCTTTTTGGGTTATGAGTTATGAAGAAAAACTACAAACAATAATAAAGAGGATCTCGGGAAGGTATCCACCAATTTAGTCGTTTACAAACTACAATTTAACATACAAGACATAGTAATTTGGGGATAAATTAGGGGAAGTCATCTAAGGCACCCAACTACTCTCTCAAGCTAGAGGGATTACTTGAATCATGAATACAACCTACTCTCGTGGTTACAAACCATAAAAAAAGTGTTAAATCATAATCACGATGACATAAACATTCCCTTGATCGGAAATTCCTATTCTCATGGCATTTCGGGTCAATCAAGCATAAGGGAGCTAACTCAAGTTCATCTCTCGATCCTTCGTTGAGAAAGCTTAGATAAATAGTTCTAGCAATGGCCACTTACAAGAACTAACAATGAAAACACTTAAGCTCAACTAATTAACATCCCACATTAGCTAAATCAACACATACAAACAAGTATTTGTGAATTCATCAATGATTTCAACAATCCCAAGTAAAAGAACTACTCACAAATCATAATAAATTGCAAAACTAAAGGAATTAACAACTAAGAACATGAAACAAACACTAATCTAACATAAACAAGTAATTAAGGATGAAAAGATACAAAAATAAGTAAATAGAATAACAAAATAGGAGAGAGAGTAAGAAATTCTCTATGATATTGCAAGGAGTATCCAAATCTTCAAGTCTCCTTCCTTCAAGTCTCCTTCCTTCAATTCTTCATATTCCAAGCTTTCAACAAGATTTTCTCACTTTCTCTCTCTAGAAAATGAGAGTTTCTCTCTCTAAAAACCCTAACCTAAGCTAAAAATAAACTAAGAAGATCTCCCCCTTACAAATGAAGCTAAAGGGATATTATATAACCCCAAGTAAAAGGACGGAGAAACCAAGAATCGGCCCATCTACAGGTCGGCACGGACGTGCCAAAGGTTGCACGGACGTGCAGACCTGTTAAAATGAGAACAATAGCTACTGCCTCACCTTGCACGGACGTGCATCAATTGGCACGGACGTGCATGAATTGGCACGGGCGTGCATCAATTGGCACGGTCGTGCAGCTTTTTCTGGTGAAACAGCTTCATTTCGAAAGGTCATAACTTCTTCATTACTCATTGGAATAAGGCATGTAAGCAGTCGTTGGATAGCTCTTGAGATGAACTTTAATCTCCAATTTGAATCACTTCAAAAAACTTGAGTAGAAAAAAAAGTTATAGTCATTTGAAGTTGACCTTAGTGAAAAAATCCTTCCAAAACCCTTCCAAATGCTCTTATTTCACTCTTTTACACTTTTCCTTGCTTCTTTCATTCTTCCATAGCTCCCTTATTTCCTCTTCTTGTCTCCAACTTCTTTTCTTCTTTGTCTAAAAGCTTCAAAGTGCCATATTTATACCTAAATATGCACCAAAACACTAGCAAACCCGTGAAGCATATGATACACAAAAAATGCATAAAAATAGAGTAATTAGTGAACTAAGCATTGATTTCCCACAATTCTAAGGCTCAAAATCAATTTAAAATCATACAAAATAACAAGTTATCAGCATCGTTGAACGCATTTGACAGTCATTTGATTCAAAAAGCTTTGTTTGAATTACCTTGACTTTCACTTGATTCAATTAGCTTTTTTGAATGGATTTAACTTTCATTTGATTTAAAAAGCTTTGTTTAAAATGTGTTTGACTTTCACTTGATTTGATTACTTTTTTTTAATTGCATTTGACTTTCAGTTGATTCACAAAGATTTGTTTGAATGTGCTTGACTTTCGTATGATTCAATTAGCATCGTTGAATGGATTTGGCAATCATTTGATTCAATAAGCTTTGTTTGACTTTCACTTGATTCAAATCGCTATTTTGAATGCATTTGAATTTCTTTTGATTGAAAAAGCTTTGTTTGAATGTGTTTGATTTTTATTTGATTAAATTAGCTTTGTTTGAATGTGATTGACTTTCATTTGAATCAATTAGCTTTGTTTAATGCATTTGACTTTCATTTAATTCAAAAAGCTTTGTTTGAATTTTTTAACTTTCATTTGATGCAATTAGCTTTGTCTGAATGATTTTGACCTTCACTTGATTTAAATACCTTTTTTGAATTCGTTTGACTTTCATTTGATTCAAATAGCATTTCTTGAATGTGTTTGACTTTCATTTGATTCAAATAGCTTTGTTTGAATGTGTTTGCCTTCCATTGGATTTAATTAACTTTGTTTGAATGTGGTTGACTTTTAATTGATTCAATTTGATCTGTTGAATGCATTTGACTTTCATTTGATTCAAAAAGTTTTGTTTGACTGTCAAATGATTCAATTAGCCTCGTTGAATGCATTTGACAATCATTTGATTCAAAAAGCTTTGTTTGAATTCTTTGGACTTTTACTTGATTCAATTAGCTTTTTTTAAAGCATTTGACTTTCATATGATTTAATTAGCTTTGTTTGAATGTTTTTGACTTTCATTTGATGCAATTAGCTTTGTATGAATGTGTTTGACTTTTGTTTGATTGAATTATCTTTTTTGAATGCATTTGACTTTCATTTGATTCAGATAGCATTGTTTGAATGTGTTTGACTTTCATTTGATTCAAATAGCTTTGTTTGAATGTGTTTGCCTTCCATTGGATTTAATTAGCTTTGTTTGAATGTGGTTGACTTTTAATTGATTCAGTTTGATCTGTTGAATGCATTTGACTTTCATTTGATTCAAAAAGTTTTGTTTGACTGCCATATGATTCAATTAGCCTCGTTGAATGCATTTGACAATCATTTGATTCAAAAAGCTTTGTTTGAATTCTTTGGACTTTTACTTGATTCAATTAGCTTTTTTCAAAGTATTTAACTTTCATATGATTTAATTAGCTTTGTTTGAATGTTTTTGACTTTCATTTGATGCAATTAGCTTTGTCTGAATGTGTTTGACTTTCGTTTGATTTAATTATCTTTTTTGAATGCATTTGACTTTCATTTGATTCAGATAGCATTGTTTGAATGTGTTTGACTTTCATTTGATTCAAATAGCTTTGTTTGAATGTGTTTGCCTTCCATTGGATTCAATTAGCTTTGTTTGAATGTGGTTGACTTTTAATTGATTCAATTTGATCTGTTGAACGCATTTGACTTTCATTTGATTCTAAAAGATTTGTTTGAATGTGTTTGACTTTCATATGATTCAATTAGTATCGTTGAATGCATTTGACAATCATTTGATTCAAAAAGCTATGTTTGAATTTGTTTGACTTTCACTTGATTCAATTAGCTTTTTTGAAATCATTTGACTTTCTTTTGATTCAAAAAGCTTTGTTTGAATGTGTTTGATTTTCACTTGATTTAATTAGCTTTGTTTGAATGTGGTTAACTTTCATTTGATTCAATTAGCTTTGTTTGAATGTGGTTGACTTTCATTTGATTCAATTAGGTTTGTTAGAATGCCATTGACTTTCATTTGATTCAATTAGGTTTGTTAGAATGCCATTGACTTTCATTTGATTCAATTAGCTTTGTAAGAATGCCATTGACTTTCATTTGATTCAATTGGCTTTTTTTAAAATCATTTGACTTTCTTTTGATTCAAAAAGCTTTGTTTGAATGTGTTTGATTTTCACTTGATTTAATATGCTTTGTTTGAATGTGGTTAACTTTCATTTGATTCAATTAGCTTTGTTTGAATGTGGTTGACTTTCATTTGATTCAATTAGGTTTGTTAGAATGCCATTGACTTTCGTTTGATTTAATTAGGTTTATTAGAATTCCATTGACTTTCATTTATTCAATTAGCTTTGTTGAATGCATATGACTTTCATTTGATTCAAAAAGCTTTGTTTGAATGTGTTTGACTCTCATTGGATTCAATTAGCATCGTTGAACGCATTTGAAAGTCATTTGATTCAAAAAGCTTTGTTTGAATTACCTAGACTTTCACTTGATTCAATTAGCTTTTTTGAATGAATTTAACTTTCATTTGATTTAAAAAGCTTTGTTTAAATGTGTTTGACTTTCACTTGATTTAATTACTTTTTTTTCATTGCATTTGACTTTCAGTTGATTCAAAAAGATTTGTTTGAATGTGCTTGACTTTCATATGATTGAATTAGCATCGTTGAATGGATTTGACAATCCTTTGATTCAAAAAGCTTTGTTTGACTTTCACTTGATTCAAATCGCTATTTTGAATGCATTTGAATTTCATTTGATTGAAAAAGCTTTGTTTGAATGTGTTTGATTTTTATTTGATTAAGTTAGCTTTGTTTGAATGTAATTGACTTTCATTTGAATCATTTATCTTTGTTTAATGCGTTTGACTTTCATTTAATTCAAAAAGCTTTGTTTGAATGTGTTTGACTTTAATTTGATTCAAATAGCTTGGTTTGAATGATTTTGACTTTCACTTGATTTAAATACCTTTTTTGAATGCGTTTGACTTTCATCTGATTCAAATAGCATTTCTTGAATGTGTTTGACAGTCATTTGGTTCAAATAGCTTTGTTTAAATGTGTTTGACTTTCATTTGATTCAATTAGCTTTGCTTGAATGTGGTTAACTTTCAATTGAGTCAATTTGCTTTGTTGAATGCATTTGACTTTCATTTGATTCAAAAAGTTTTGTTTGACCGTCATATGATTCAATTAGCCTCGTTGAATGCATTTGACAATCATTTGATTCAAAAAGCTTTGTTTGAATTCTTTGGAATTTTTCTTGATTCAATTAGCTTTTTTCAAAGCATTTGACTTTCATATGATTTAATTAGCTTTGTTTGAATGTTTTTTACTTTAATTTGATGCAATTAGCTTTGTCTGAATGTGTTTGACTTTCGTTTGATTTAATTATCTTTTTTGAATGCATTTGACTTTCATTTGATTCAGATAGCATTGTTTGAATATGTTTGACTTTCATTTGATTCAAATAGCTTTGTTTGAATGTGTTTGCCTTCCATTGGATTTAATTAGCTTTGTTTGAATGTGGTTGACTTTTAATTGATTCAATTTGATCTGTTGAATGCATTTGACTTTCATTTGATTCAAAAAGATTTGTTTGAATGTGTTTGACTTTCATATGATTCAATTAGTATCGTTGAATGCATTTGACAATCATTTGATTCAAAAAGCTATGTTTGAAATTGTGTGACTTTCACTTGATTCAATTAGCTTTTTTGAAATCATTTGACTTTCTTTTGATTCAAAAAGCTTTGTTTGAATGTATTTGATTTTCACTTGATTTAATATGCTTTGTTTGAATGTGGTTAACTTTCATTTGATTCAATTAGCTTTGTTTGAATGTGGTTGACTTTCATTTGATTCAATTAGGTTTGTTCGAATGCCATTGATTTTCGTTTGATTTAATTAGGTTTGTTAGAATGCCATTGACTTTCATTTGATTCAATTAGCTTTGTTGAATGCATATGACTTTCATTTGATTCAAAAAGCTTTGTTTGAATGTTTTTTGACTTTCATTTGATTCAATTAGCATCGTTGAACACATTTGACAGTCATTTGATTCAAAAAACTTTGTTTGAATTACCTAGACTTTCACTTGATTCAATTAGCTTTTTTGAATGCATTTAACTTTCATTTGATTTAAAAAGCTTTGTTTAAATGTAATTGACTTTCACTTGATTTAATTACTTTTTTTTAATTGCATTTGACTTTCAGTTGATTCAAAAAGATTTGTTTGAATGTGCTTGACTTTCATATGATTCAATTAGCATCGTTGAACGGATTTGACAATCATTTGATTCAAAAAGCTTTGTTTGACTTTCACTTGATTTAAATCGCTATTTTGAATGCATTTGAATTTCATTTGATTGTAAAAGCTTTGTTTGAATGTGTTTGATTTTTATTTGATTAAATTAGCTTTGTTTGAATGTGATTGACTTTCATTTTAATCAATTAGCTTTGTTTAATGCATTTGACTTTCATTCAATTCAAAAAGCTTTGTTTGAATGTGTTTGACTTTAATTTGATTCAAATAGCTTTGTTTGAATGATTTTGACTTTCACTTGATTTACATACCTTTTTTGAATGCGTTTGACTTTCATCTGATTCAAATAGCATTTCTTGAATGTGTTTGACTTTCATTTGGTTCAAATAGCTTTGTTTAAATGTGTTTGACTTTCATTTGATTCAATTAGCTTTGCTTGAATGTGGTTAACTTTCAATTGAGTCAATTTGCTTTGTTGAATGCATTTGACTTTCTTTTGATTCAGAAAGTTTTGTTTGACTGTCATATGATTCAATTAGCCTCGTTGAATGCATTTGACAATCATTTGATTCAAAAAGCTTTGTTTGAATTCTTTGGACTTTTACTTGATTCAATTAGCTTTTTTCAAAGCATTTGACTTTCATATGATTTAATTAGCTTTGTTTGAATGTTTTTAACTTTCATTTGATGCAATTAGCTTTGTCTGAATGTGTTTGACTTTCGTTTGATTTAATTATCTTTTTTGAATGCATTTGACTTTCATTTGATTCATATAGCATTGTTTGAATGTGTTTGACTTTCATTTGATTCAAATAGCTTTGTTTGAATGTGTTTGCCTTCCATTGGCTTTAATTAGCTTTGTTTGAATGTGGTTGACTTTTAATTGATTCAATTTGATCTGTTGAATGCATTTGACTTTCATTTGATTCAAAAAGATTTGTTTGAATGTGTTTGACTTTCATATGATTCAATTAGTATCGTTGAATGCATTTGACAATCATTTGATTCAACAAGCTATGTTTGAATTTGTTTGACTTTCACTTGATTCAATTAGCTTTTTTGAAATCATTTGACTTTCTTTGGATTCAAAAAGCTTTGTTTGAATGTGTTTGAATTTCACTTGATTTAAATTAGCTTTGTTTGAATGTGGTTAACTTTCATTTGATTCAATTAGCTTTGTTTGAATGTGGTTGACTTTCATTTGATTCAATTAGCTTTTTTGAATGCATTTAACTTTCATTTGATTTAAAAAGCTTTGTTTAAATGTGTTTGACTTTCACTTGGATTAATTACTTTTTTTTTAATTGCATTTGACTTTCAGTTGATTCAAAAAGATTTGTTTGAATGTGCTTGACTTTCATATGATTCAATTAGCATCGTTGAATGGATTTGACAATCATTTGATTCAAAAAGCTTTGTTTGACTTTCACTTGATTCAAATCGCTATTTTGAATGCATTTGAATTTCATTTGATTGAAAAAGCTTTGTTTGAATATGGTTAACTTTCATTTGATTCAATTAGCTTTGTTTGAATGTGGTTGACTTTCATTTGATTCAATAAGGTTTGTTTAATGCATTTGACTTTCATTTGAATCAATTAGCTTTGTTTAATGCATTTGACTTTCATTTAATTCAAAAAGCTTTGTTTGAATGTGTTTGACTTTAATTTGATTCAAATAGCTTTGTTTGAATGATTTTGACTTTCACTTGATTTAAATACCTTTTTTGAATGCGTTTGACTTTCGTCTGATTCAAATAACATTTCTTGAATGTGTTTGACTTTCATTTGGTTCAAATAGCTTTGTTTAAATGTGTTTGACTTTCATTTGATTCAATTAGCTTTGTTTGAATGTGGTTAACTTTCAATTGAGTCAATTTGCTTTGTTGAATGCATTTGACTTTCATTTGATTCAAAAAGTTTTGTTTGACTGTCAATTGATTCAAAAATATTTGTTTGAATGTGCTTGACTTTCATATGATTCAATTAGCATCGTTGAATGGATTTGACAATCATTTGATTCAAAAAGCTTTGTTTGACTTTCATTTGATTGTAAAAGCTTTGTTTGAATGTGGTTAATTTTCATTTGATTCAATTAGCTTTGTTTGAATGTGGTTGACTTTCATTTGATTCAATTAGGTTTGTTTAATGCATTTGACTTTCATTTGAATCAATTAGCTTTGTTTAATGCATTTGACTTTCATTTAATTCAAAAAGCTTTGTTTGAATGTGTTTGACTTTAATTTGATTCAAATAGCTTTGTTTGAATGATTTTGACTTTCACTTGATTTAAATACCTTTTTTTGAATGTGTTTGACTTTCGTCTGATTCAAATAAAATTTCTTGAATGTGTTTGACTTTCATTTGGTTCAAATAGCTTTGTTTAAATGTGTTTGACTTTCATTTGATTCAATTAGCTTTGCTTGAATGTGGTTAACTTTCAATTGAGTCAATTTGCTTTGTTGAATGCATTTGACTTTCATTTGATTAAAAAAGTTTTGTTTGACTGTCAGTTGATTCAAAAAGATTTGTTTGAATGTGCTTGACTTTCATATGATTTAATTAGCATCGTTGAATGGATTTGACAATCATTTGATTCAAAAAGCTTTGTTTGACTTTCACTTGATTCAAATCGCTATTTTGAATGCATTTGAATTTCATTTGATTGAAAAAGCTTAGTTTGAATGTGTTTGATTTTTATTTGATTAAATTAGCTTTGTTTCAATGTGATTGACTTTCATTTGAATCAATTAGCTTTGTTTAATGCATTTGACTTTCATTTAATTCAAAAAGCTTTGTTTGAATGTGTTTCACTTTAATTTGATTCAAATAGCTTTGTTTGAATGATTTTGACTTTCACTTGATTTAAATACCTTTTTTGAATGCGTTTGACTTTCATCTGATTCAAATAGCATTTCTTGAATGTGTTTGACTTTCATTTGGTTCAAATAGCTTTGTTAAAATGTGTTTGACTTTCATTTGATTCAATTAGCTTTGCTTGAATGTGGTTAACTTTCAATTGAGTCAATTTGCTTTGTTGAATGCATTTGACTTTCATTTGATTCAAAAAGTTTTGTTTGACTGTCATATGATTCAATTAGCCTCGTTGAATGCATTTGACAATCATCTGATTCAAAAAGCTTTGTTTGAATTCTTTGGACTTTTACTTGATTCAATTAGCTTTTTTCAAAGCATTTGACTTTTATATGATTTAATTAGCTTTGTTTGAATGTTTTTGACTTTCATTTGATGCAATTAGCTTTGTCTGAATGTGTTTGACTTTCGTTTGATTTAATTATTTTTTTGAATGCATTTTGTTTAGGGTGAAAATACCCTAAGACACGTGGCCCAATAAAGGCTTGACACGTGTCAATCTTTAAACGGTCTGCAAAGGCCCAATCCCTTTGCAGACACGTGTCCCTTATACCCTAATTGAGGTACAGTTCTCCCTTACTATAAATAGTAAGGGTAGACCTCATTTATGACATACATTAATGGCAACCACAAAAACACCAAACAAAGCCCAAACCTACTGAAACGCTCTCGAACCGAGAAGCTTTTACTGTTCTTATTCCACTTCGAAAAGATACTAACTTAATCTTCGGAGGCGGAACTCCCACCCCCCATCCGGAGTCTCCGTTACTTGTGCAGGTACAGGCGTAAGAAGGAAGTCTGCTAGGTGCAGGTATAGGCGTAAGAAGGAAGCCTGCTAGGAAATTGTAACTCCCCCGAAGGACACATAGAAAACCCCTAAACATCTGGCGCCGTCTGTGGGGAGAGTACTTTCTAGATGACATCTGAGCCTATACTACCTGGTAAAGGCAATCTGCGTACTGGGGAGGTTGAGGTCCATTCGGACCAAGATACTGCCGATAACTATGACTTGGAAGCCTACACTGCCGCGGATGGCTCTTTGAGGACCAAGAACACCCGTTCCAAAGATAAGAGAGAACGGGAAGGGAACCAGGCGGCTCCTAGCAAGCCAACTAGGGGGCCGCTTGGGTTAACCTCTACCGCTGGAGACTCCCCAGTCTCCAGAGATGAGCTCATGAATATGATGATGAGCTTCAAAGGAGAGATCAAAGGCCTTCTGGACTATACAGCCGGCCCCCGTAAGGGTCAGGCGGAAGAAAGGCGTCACGGTAAAAAGACAGCCAAAACAGTAAAGGGTAGAGCATCTACCCCGCATCCGAAGTCAAACATGCCGGCTAGGCTCTTTGATTTCTCAAAGATGCACACTCCTATAGATGGAGTCAGAAAGCCCGTCCGGCACATTCAGCCGGATGGAACCAAGAAAGTCTATTCTGATGCCCGGACGCTCATCCAAGATAAAAAGACTCAGCGATCCGAGGCGGCATCAACATCGACCTTTCGAGACAGCTTCAATGCCACCTCAGGAAGGCACTCGAGAACAAACAATGACAGCCGGACGAGCGAGGTTTCCGCTCGATCCGGCCCCCATATGATCCAACCGGCAGTGCATGGAACACCGTATACGCCCTTTGGATCCCCCTATGCACAGGCAGGTATTTTCGGGGGGCAGCATCAGCCGCCCGTCCAGCCTATGGACTGGCAGCTCCGGCTGCTCAACCTTGGGGAACAGCCAACGGCGTTCTCCAGAGAAATCACCGAGATGACCCAGCCGTCTAAAATCAAAAACGTGTTGGTAGGCGCCTACGACGGTACCACCAACCCGGAAGATCACCTTATGGCATACACCAACCTGATGTATTTGCAGGGTTTGGATGACGCCGCATGGTGCCGGTGCTTCCCGGCTACGTTGAAAGGGATTGCTCAACGTTGGTTTGGTAACCTCCCAGCCGGATGCATCAATAATTTCAGGACCTTGGCCTACTGGTTTACGTCCAACTTTTCTATGAACATCCCTGCCAAGAAAACAAGCCTTGATCTAGGGGCAATACAACAGGGAGACAAAGGGGGGCTCCGGTCATACGTCAGGCGGTTTAACCTGATGAGGATCCAAATCCATGGATTGTCTGATGACGTTGCCTATACTGATTTCTTCAAAGGCTTAAAAGACGGATCAACTTTTAAGTTTGACTTGGTTAGGAAGAGGGTCTCCACTCTTCACGAGGCGCTCATGAAGGCGGAGGCCTACATTCAGGCAGTGGAATTGTGTGCTGTTAAACTTCCAACGGATTACAAAAGATCCGATAAAAAAGAGAGTCGGCCTACCCAGTCGGCCAAAAAGGAAGACAAGAGAAAGGGGGTATGGGCGGCAGACTCATCCGGACAACCTGTTGTAGCCAAGCCTAACAACTTGGTTATGGACATTTCGTTGGTTCAAGATGTAGCATCATGTTTTGGTGCTATGCATTCTATCCTTGGGCAGCAAGATATTCAACCCCTTGAATTTCTTGTTGTTCTTATTAACTAGTTTATTCTAGTTCATTTTATGCTTTGAATAAATTGTAAACTTTAGTCTTATTTTAAGTTTGCAAATTAGCTATATTTTTCTTAGTTATTTTTAGCTGATTATAGTTCGAAAATATAATGTCACATTCACACAAAGTACAAGTGCAAGATACATCAAGAAGGCAGCCATTTAAGCTTGTGAACGAAGCATGGAATCCGAAATTCTTTTCAAAGGAATTTCAAGGCTTTAACTTGGGTGTTACAATCAGCTTCAATGAGGAGTTACAAGCCTTCAATTCAGCCTTCAAAGGGCCGTTTATTTCAATCAGCAATTGAGCATTCAAAAGGTGTCCAAGTACACTCTTGTCCACATACATTCAAGCTTAATTCAAGGCTTGAAACAAGGAGGAGTTACACTTCACTTGCTGTTTGAATTGGGCGTGAAAAGGGGAGCTGTTACACCTCCAAGTTGCTGCTTTGCTGGGCGTGAATCAAGGGGGAGTTATACTCTCTTATTTCTGATTTTATTTGGAGGTTACAAACCACCATTTTCTCTTTGATGTATCTAGTTAAATAAGGCTTCTTTTATTAATGTATCTAGACAACAAAAGCTGATTTGTACCTAGCTTAGGCGTGTAACAAGTGAGCTGAAAAGTCACTTAAGTTAGCTTGTACTTAAGGATGCTTGTTTACTATAAATAGCAAGCAAATGTGAATGAAAAATCAGATTATTCAAACAAAAAAAACTTGTCTTACATTCGTTTCTTGGATTAGAAACAAAAACCTGAAATTCTTGGATTTGGAATTTCGTTTCCTTTGCTTAGTTAGCTAGTTTAGGCTACTAGTTGACTTGTGATCTTAGGAATCCAAAACGTTTCTTAGTGGTGTGACTTTATCTAAGAAGCCTTTGGTTCTTTAGCCTTATCTATCCCTTGGTTTATCCCTTGTGTATTTCGAGTGTTACTCCAAATATACAACATTTGGCGCTAGAAGGAGGGGTGTCTAGCAAACAAATACCCAAACACAATACCCCAAACACATACCCAAACACAAACCATGGCCGACATCCCACCCCCTAATTGGCAAGAATATGTCAATAAGGTTGCACAAGAGAAAGAAGATATGGAGCAACGAATGCAATATTTGCAAGGTCAGTTAAGAGACCTTTCTATTAAGTTGCGCCATCAAAAAGAGGGTTTTACCAATCATAGTGATGAAGAAGTGAGTGAATCTAATTTCAATCACAATGATAGACCTTATCATGAAAGAGAAAGGTCACGGCCTAACAATGACATTAAGGCTGACATTCCGGAGTATGATGGCAAACTCGATGCTGATGAGTTTGTAGAATGGCTTAGAACGGTGGAGAGAGTGTTTGATTACAAGCAAACACCGGAAGAAAAGAAGGTGAAAATTGTAGCCTTGAAGTTGAGAAAATATGCCTCAACTTGGTGGGCTAGCGTGTGTGCCAAAAGGGAAAGGCAAGACAAAGAGAAAGTGAGATCGTGGATCAAGATGAAGAAGTTGCTGAAACAAAAGTTTCTTCCCACATACTATGTGCAAGAAAACTTTTCCAAGTTCCACAACCTCAAACAAGGTACAAAATCAGTAGAAGAATATGCTAGGGAATTTGAAGGATTTGTCATGAAATGTGGAGTAGAGGAAGATGAACCTCAAACATTGGTGCGCTTTTTGGGAGGACTTGACCCAAAAATAGCCAATGTGGCCGAACTACACCCTTACACCACCCTTGAAGAGCTCATTATCTTAGCACATAAGATTGAGCAGCAACAAAAAGCAAGAGGCAAAAGTGAATCATCACGTTTTGCATCTCAAACCTCATTTCCCCAAAAAAAGCAAACATCAAATTTCCCACCTTTCAAACCCACATCCAATCAGCCTACTTCTAAACCACCTTCACAAAACACCCAAAATTCCAACCCAAAACCAGCCCCAAGAAGATGTTTTCGGTGTCAAGGCCTTGGACATTTGGCTAGTGATTGTCCAAATAAAAGGATTGTCACTTTGATTGAGCATGAAGAGGAGGATGAATTAGAAAATGAAGTGGACAGTAACCTTGAGGAGAATGATGAGTATGCGTGTCTTGGACCAGACGAAGGAGAATGCTTGGTGGTTCGACGCACACTTAGCAATATGGTTGGCAAAGAAGGAAGTTTGCAACGTGAGTCAATCTTTCACACTCGTTGCACCATTGGTGGAAAGGTATGTACATTGATTATTGATGGAGGTAGTTGTACCAATGTAGCTTCACAAGTAATGATAGACAAACTGAAACTTAAAACCGTTCCTCACCCTAAACCTTATGTGATTCAATGGCTAAATCATGGTAAAGGGATTCAAGTAACACAACAAGTCTTGTTATCATTTAGCATTGGTAAAACTTATGAAGAAGAATTGTGGTGTGATGTTATACCTATGGATGCATGTCATATTTTACTTGGTAGACCTTGGCTATTTGATAGGCGTGTGATGCATGATGGGTATAAGAACACCTATTCCTTCACTAAGGATGGACGGAAAATACTTCTTACCCCCCTAAACCTCAAAAACGGTCACCCCATATCCACACCCCCTACTTCCCTTACCACTCTCATAAAATCAGAATTGCATGAGTATAAAGCTCACAAACAATTCATTTTAAGCCAACTTGATGCCCCTTCCAAACCGTCACAAGAAGAGCCACACCCACTCCTCACCCCTCTTCTCAAAACCTTTTCCCATGTTTTCCCCGAAGACATTCCCCATGGCTTACCCCCAAAACGTGACATACAACACAAAATTGATCTTGTTCCCGGATCAATGCTCCCAAACAAACCAGCCTATAGAACCACCCCAAAAGAAACCGAAGAGATTAGGAGGCAAGTGGAAGAATTACTATCCAAGGGTCTTATTCGTAAGTCTCTTAGTCCATGTGCTTGTCCTACTTTGATTGTGCCTAAGAAGAATGGAGAATGGAGAATGTGTGTTGATAGTAGGTCAATCAATAAAATCACTATCAAGTACCGGTTTCCTATTCCAAGGTTGAATGATTTACTTGATGATTTGCATGGTTCTAAAGTGTTCTCTAAAATTGATTTGAGAAGTGGCTATCATCAAATTCGAATTTTCGAAGGAGATGAATGGAAAACCGCTTTCAAGACAAAGGAGGGCCTCTATGAATGGCTTGTGATGCCATTTGGTTTGTCTAATGCACCATCTACATTTATGCGCCTTATGAATCAGGTTATGCAACCTTTCATGGGTAAATTTGTTGTAGTTTATTTTGATGATATCTTGGTGTATAGTAGGGAGGAAGAAGAGCATTCTATGCATTTGCAACAGGTTTTTGAAGCCCTTGAACGTGAAAAGTTGTATGGTAACTTAGAGAAGTGTCATTTCTTCACTTCCCAAGTTATTTTTCTTGGCTTTAAAGTTTCATCACAAGGCATTGAAGTTGATGAAAAGAAAGTTGCTGCAATTCGTGAGTGGCCTACACCACAAACCGTCCAACAAGTTCGAAGCTTTCATGGACTTGCTTCTTTCTATAGAAGATTTGTGCGGAACTTTAGCACTCTCATGGCACCTATCACGGAACTAACTAAAAATCAGAAGTTAGTTTGGAATGATAAGGCTCAAAAGGCCTTTGATGAGGTAAAACATCAACTTACTAGTGCACCTATTCTTGCTTTGCCTAACTTTGATGAAGTTTTTGAAGTTGAGTGCGATGCTAGTGGAGTTGGTATTGGTGCTGTTTTGTCACAAGTTGGGCGTCCCCTTGCCTACTTTAGTGAAAAACTCAATGAAGCACAACGGAAGTATAGCACCTATGATAAGGAGTTCTTTGCTCTTGTTCGTGCTTTGGACCATTGGAGACATTACCTCATTTCCAAGGAGTTCATCCTTCATTCGGATCATGAAGCCCTCAAATATCTTCAAAGCCAACAAAAACTCCAACCTCGCCATGCCAAATGGGTGGAGTATTTGCAAGCTTTTCATTTCGTGATCAAGCACAGGAGAGGCGCCATGAACAAAGGAGCTGATGCGCTTTCAAGGAGATATACACTCTTGAATTCTTTCAAAGCAAGGGTGATTAGTGTTGATGATGTAAAAGCAAGTTACCAAAATGATCATGACTTTGGTGATTTGTTTTTAAAATGTTCTAATCATGCTTACAAAGATTATTACATTTTAGATGGCTATTTGTTCAAAGGAAACAGGTTGTGCATTCCAAGATCAAGCCTAAGAGAATCTCTTATCAAAGAGTTTCATGAAGGAGGAATGGCAGGACACTTTGGCATAGAGAAGACTACTCTTCTTGTCCAAGAATACTTTCATTGGCCTAGGTTGGTCCGTGATGTGGAGTTCATTGTGAAAAGATGCGTGATATGTCAAAAGGCCAAGAGTCATAGTCTACCTCAAGGCTATCTTTTGCCCTTACCTATTCCACAAGCACCATGGGAGGATATTAGTCTTGATTTCGTTGTGGGACTTCCTACCACCCAACGAAAGAAAGATTCTATAATGGTTGTTGTGGACCGATTTTCTAAAATGGCCCATTTTATTGCTTGTCATACAACTTATGATGCTACTCATGTTGCTAACTTGTTTTTCAATGAGATTGTTCGTTTACATGGTGTACCTAAATCCATGGTGAGTGATCGTGATCCAAAATTTCTAAGTCATTTTTGGCTTACATTATGGAGGAAGATGGGCACGAAATTGAACTTTAGCACTTCAAGTCATCCTCAAACAGATGGTCAAACCGAAGTGACTAATAGAACTTTGGGATCCTTGCTGCGGTCTTTGGCTACTAAACGTCCCAAGCAATGGGAAGAGATGCTTCCTCATGCGGAGTTTGCTTACAATCGTGTGCCTAGCAAGACAACAGGTTTGAGTCCTTTTGAAGTGGTGTATGGATTCAATCCGTGCACTCCTATTGATCTCACTCCCATTCCCTCACCAAACAAGTTCAGCAATGATGCCGAGGTGCGCGCAAAAGAAATCAAGTCTATGCATGAGCAAGTTCGTTCCAAAATTGAACAAACTAATGCAAAGACTAAGGCATACTATGACAAGAAAAGAAAGGAGGTCCGTTTTCAGCCCGGTGACTTAGTTTGGATTCATCTTCGAAAGGAAAGATTTCCTTCCAAAAGGCGGTCCAAGGTTAGTCCTCGTAGTGATGGTCCTTTTGCTATTGTTGAAAAGGTGAATGATAATGCTTACAAGGTTGAGTTGCCCGGAGATTATGGTGTTTCTAGCACCTTTAATGTGGCTGATTTATCACCTTACTATGATGAGTTTGAAGAGTTGCCGAGTTTGAGGGCAAACTCTTTTCAAGAAGGGGGGAATGTTGTAGCCAAGCCTAACAACTTGGTTATGGACATTTCGTTGGTTCAAGATGTAGCATCATGTTTTGGTGCTATGCATTCTATCCTTGGGCAGCAAGATATTCAACCCCTTGAATTTCTTGTTGTTCTTATTAACTAGTTTATTCTAGTTCATTTTATGCTTTGAATAAATTGTAAACTTTAGTCTTATTTTAAGTTTGCAAATTAGCTATATTTTTCTTAGTTATTTTTAGCTGATTATAGTTCGAAAATATAATGTCACATTCACACAAAGTACAAGTGCAAGATACATCAAGAAGGCAGCCATTTAAGCTTGTGAACGAAGCATGGAATCCGAAATTCTTTTCAAAGGAATTTCAAGGCTTTAACTTGGGTGTTACAATCAGCTTCAATGAGGAGTTACAAGCCTTCAATTCAGCCTTCAAAGGGCCGTTTATTTCAATCAGCAATTGAGCATTCAAAAGGTGTCCAAGTACACTCTTGTCCACATACATTCAAGCTTAATTCAAGGCTTGAAACAAGGAGGAGTTACACTTCACTTGCTGTTTGAATTGGGCGTGAAAAGGGGAGCTGTTACACCTCCAAGTTGCTGCTTTGCTGGGCGTGAATCAAGGGGGAGTTATACTCTCTTATTTCTGATTTTATTTGGAGGTTACAAACCACCATTTTCTCTTTGATGTATCTAGTTAAATAAGGCTTCTTTTATTAATGTATCTAGACAACAAAAGCTGATTTGTACCTAGCTTAGGCGTGTAACAAGTGAGCTGAAAAGTCACTTAAGTTAGCTTGTACTTAAGGATGCTTGTTTACTATAAATAGCAAGCAAATGTGAATGAAAAATCAGATTATTCAAACAAAAAAAAACTTGTCTTACATTCGTTTCTTGGATTAGAAACAAAAACCTGAAATTCTTGGATTTGGAATTTCGTTTCCTTTGCTTAGTTAGCTAGTTTAGGCTACTAGTTGACTTGTGATCTTAGGAATCCAAAACGTTTCTTAGTGGTGTGACTTTATCTAAGAAGCCTTTGGTTCTTTAGCCTTATCTATCCCTTGGTTTATCCCTTGTGTATTTCGAGTGTTACTCCAAATATACAACACAACCTTTCCAGAAAAGGAAGAGGTCGGATCCGTATGTGCCAAAGTACGAGTTCAACAAGGACTGTGCCTCCATTCTCAACGAAATAAAGGACCGGTTGAATCTTGAAAAACCGTCTCCTATGAAGAGTCCTCTAAGCGCCCGGGATAAGAGCAAATATTGTCTTTTTCACGAGGAAATTGGCCACGACACTGAGGGTTGCTTTAGCCTCAGGCGGCTCTTCGACCGGCTCGCTGATGAGGGGGCTCTCAAATCTTATCTTTCCAAGTCAAGGGGTACTCCTAAACAAGCAAGAGGACCACCCCCAAAGAAGACGGCTATTCAATCGGATACGGATGAGGAAACCATCCTGACCATAGCCGGTGGATTTGCGGGAGGTGGGCCTACCATCCGGGGCACAAAAGACAACATTCGGAAACTGGTCAACTCAGTGGATGAGGGCCAGTCGTCTGAATATTCATTTCCGGAAGTTAACATCTCCGAGAGAGATAGGGGCGAGGTCAGGCGGCCTCATGATGACCCCATAGTCATCGAGTGCAAAATCGCCAATCAAAGAGTTGGCCGGATCTTGTTTGATACCGGGAGCTCATCCGACCTCATCAGCTACCGGTGCTTGGAGAAACTCAAGTATAAGCCCAGTAGCATGCTTCCGGCCTCATACCCTCTTGTAGGTTTTGGGGGAGGAGTAGTACATCCGGTGGGCATGATTGATCTACCCATCCGGTTCGGAGAGAAGGGTAAGGGCCGGCATATGGTTGTCAAGTTTCTTGTTGTAGAAGAGCTGACTGCCTACAATCTGATTATTGGCCGTCCAACCCTTAACCTCTCAAAGGCAGTCATCATCCCATCTCTAATGTTGATAAAGTTTGAAAGGGATGATGGCACAGTCGGTTCCTTGAGTGGGGACCAAAAGATGGCGAGAGAGTGTTACCTCTCGGACATCAAACCAACGCTTGACACAGGCGGTCAAGAGAAAGAAATTGTTGAACTTGACGACTGTGATCAAAGCTTACCGGCTACAAAGCCAGCCGGTAAAAAGAGGAAGGCGGACCAACTGGCGCCTGTGAAGGAGAAACAATAGCAATCACTGTCCGGGGAGAGGACAAACGTCCTTCGCCCTCAGCAGGCATGAGAAATAACTGATGTTGTCCTTGAAGACTGTCGGCCGGACAGAACCGTCAAGGTTGGAACGGCTGCATTTGAAAGTTTGGGATCAGGTTTGCTCCTTTTGCTGAAGGAGTTCAAAGATGTGTTTGCCTTTGAAGTAGAAGAGATGCCGGGTGTAAGTCCGGATCTTGCTGTACATAGACTCGCTGTGGATCCTAAGAAGAAGCCGGTCAGGCAAAAGAAACGGAACCATGGCGAGGAAAGGTCCCAGGCGGCAGCAACCGAGGTCAAGAAACTCTTGGATGCTGGATTCATCCGGCAATGTTACTACCCGGATTGGGTAGCCAATGTCGTCCTTGTGAAAAAGCCGAATGGAACCTGGCGGATGTGTGTAGATTACACGGACCACAACAGGGCTTGTCCAAAGGATAGCTACCCGCTTCCAAAGATAGATCATTTGGTAGACTCTACAGCCGGCCATGCCCTGATGAGTTTCATGGACGCCTATTCCGGCTTCCATCAGATACCCTTGTGGAAGAAAGACCAAGAGAAGACGGCTTTCGTCACAGATCAAGGGCTATATTTCTACAAGGTGATGCCGTTTGGGTTGAAGAATGCGCCTGCTACTTTCCAGCGAATGATGAACTCGGTCTTTTATGATCAGATTGGAAGGAACGTGGAGGTGTACATTGATGACATGATTGTCAAATCAAAGCTGCAGGCGAATCATCTAGCCGACCTCCGAGAAACTCTCACCACCCTCAGACGGCATAAAGTCATGTTAAATCCAAAAAAATGCGTCTTTGGAGTTGAGTCCGGGAAGTTTCTTGGATTTTTGATTGATCAGAGGGGCATAGAGGCCAATCCGGACAAAGTACAGGTGGTGATTGACATGCAGTCGCCACGTACCGTCAGGGAAGCTCAAAAGCTTACTGGTTGCCTGGCGGCATTGGGGAGATTCCTCAGCCGGTCAGGTGACAAGTGCCTGTATTTCTTTCAAGCAATCAAAAAGAGGTCAAGGTTTGAATGGGGTGAAGAGGCTGAGGCGGCATTTCAACGGCTGAAGCAACACCTGCATTCATTGCCAAGATTGGTGAGTCCCTTACCCCAGGAGGCTCTCTACATGTACTTGGCCGTCTCGGATCACTCCTTGAGTGCCGTCCTCCTTGCTGAGAGAGACGGTAATCAGCTCCCGGTATACTTTATAAGCCATGTACTCCGGAATGCTGAACTTCGTTATCCCATGATCGAAAAATTCGGTCTGGCTTTGTTCAAAGCAGTCAAGCGGCTGAAACCGTATTTTTTAGCACATCCGGTGACCGTTTACACTGATCAGCCGCTCAAAAGGCCTATAACCACTTTAGAGTCATCCGGAAGAATGATTAAATGGGTTGTGGAAATCCAAAGCTTAGAAATCACTTTCGAACCCAGGCGAGCAGTGAAGGGTCAGGCGTTTGCCGACTTCATCGTTGAAATGACAAGGCCAATACAGCCGGATAAAACTGATGAAGTTTGGAGGGTTTATGTAGACGGGAGCTCTACGATGAATGGTTGCGGAGCGGGTGTAATTATTCACTCTCCGGAGGGGGACAAATACGAGTATGCTCTACGGTTCAAGTTTCAAGCTTCGAATAATGAAGCTGAATACGAAGCCCTGCTAGCCGGTATACGCATGTGTAAGGCAGTCGGGGCAAGGAAAGTTGATGCCTGCTCAGATTCCCAACTCATCGTTAGCCAGTACAACGGTGACTACGAGGCCACCCATCCGGTGATGATTATGTATCTGCAGGCGGTCAAAGAGGAGGCTGGGGCATTTGATGAATTCAACCTAAGTCAAGTACCCAGATCCGAGAATAATCAGGCGGATGCACTATCCAAACTTGCATCCTCCGCCACATGTGATACGCCTAGATCAGTCTTCTGGGAAGTCATGGAAAAGAAAAGCATTGAACATGACCCCATTGGAGTTCTAGATCGAAGCTCCACATGGATGGACCCCATCCGGAATTACTTGGTAGACGGCACTCTACCGGAAACCTCATCCGAAGCAGCTGCTCTTAAAAGACGAGCATTAAGCTTCGCAATGCACAAGGGTGAACTGTTCTGGAAGGGTTACTTGCAGCCGCTATTCAAGTGTGTTACCCCAGAACGGGGCAAGGAAATACTGGAAGATCTCCACGCCGGCTTTTGTGGATCTCACATTGGCGGGAGGACCCTCGCCAAAAGAACCCGGCGGCAAGGATACTTTTAACCTACACTAGAGGCGGATGCATTAGATCTGGTGAAAAGATGCGACAAGTGCCAGAGGTTCGGCCGGCTGATAAGGCAGCCGGCAACTGACTTGTCAGCTGTTCACAGCCCAATTCCCTTTGCAAAATGGGGCATGGATATTTTGGGGCCATACACTCCTGCCCCAGGCGGCAGAAGATACATTTTGGTGGCTGTTGATTACTTCACCAAGTGGGTTGAGGCCGAGGCGGTAAAGGGCATCAAAACTAAGGATGTCATCTCTTTCATTTGGAGAAATGTCATCACCCGGTTCGGTGTACCAATGTCAATGGTCTTTGACAATGGCCCCCAGTTCGACACGCCTGTCCTGAAGACTTGGTTGCAAGATCAAGGGATTTCCCACTACTTTGCATCCGTTGGCCGTCCGCAAGCAAACGGTCAAGTTGAAGCTTTCAACAAGCTCATCTCAGGCGGCATAAAGAAAAAGATCGAGAAGGCAGGCGGGCTTTGGGCAGAAGAGTTAACTCACGTTCTTTGGTCCATCAGAACTACTGAGAAGGGGTCAACCGGTGAAACTCCATTCCTTATGGCATATGGCACAGAGGCGGTGCTTCCCATTGAATTATATGAGCCAACACTTCGAATCATGTTGTATGATGAAGAGGCAAATTGGGAAGCCATGCGCCTGTCTCTGGATACTCTTCCAGAAAGAAGGGGCAACGCCGCCTTGCGTCATGAAATCTACCGCCTTCGAATGACGAGGGCCTACAACAAAAAGGTGCTTAAACGCCCCCTCAAAGTTGGAGATTTTGTATTACGGAAGCTTGAAGCAACCGGTAGGGCATACGAACAAGGGAAACTAACCCCAAATTGGGAGGGACCCTACCGGATTTTTGAAGAAGTTAGAAACGGCACATACCGCCTGGAAACCCCAGACGGAATGCGGCTGCCTCGTACCTGGAATGTAGATAACTTGAAAAAGTACTACTTCTAAGGATTGAAATGTGAAAGCATATAATTTCCATTCATACAATTGTATTTGCACCTGTCTAGTGCAAGAACACAGACGGAAGAACACTTGTTAAAACCACTGCTCCAAAAAGAGCAGTCATCCGGTGACACCCATCCGGGTGAATCACTGAAGAGAACAGCTCCCTTCTGGGTGGAACATTGTTCTAGCGATCCCATAACTCAAACGGCGTTTGTCTAAAACGATTTGCAGCCGTTAGAAATGATCCTTTACATCTGGGATTCATCCGGCAAGGACCCAAAAGAGGTCCATCCGGGTGAATCACTGGAGAGAACAGCTCCCTTCTGGGTGGAACATTGTTCTAGCGATCCAATAACTCAACGGCATTTGTCAAACAATTTTGCAGCCGTTAGAAATGATCCTTTGCATCTAGTATTCATCCGGCAAGGACCCAAAAGAGGTCCATCCGGAAAAATGAAATTCCTAATGAGCCACCGTAACCACCTAAACGGTTTTACATCCCATCCTATATATAATTCTACCAGACGGGGCAAGGTTAGGTCAGTCACTGACCCCCCATCCGGCTTCCATGAAACGACTGCCTGTCTACTGTTGGGGTAAACAGGTAGCCATTTCAGGGGCATATTGTGGTATCTCTTCTTCATCCGGCATATATAGAACGGCTGAAATACTTGTAAAAATGCATATAAAAAAAATGCATATAAAAAAAAAATTGCAAATAATAGATAGAAAACCCGACTGTGTCGGTTAATAGATTAATTGAAATGTTAGCTGGACCCCTGTCCGGGAAAGATACATCGAAAATGCACGGCACGCAGGCCGGTAAAAAAAAGAAAGAAAATATCAATCTTGCTGTTGCTCTTGTTGCTGAGGCTGCTCCAACCCTTGAGCTTGCCCAACCTGAGTCTCAGCCGTCTGCTCCTGTAGCTGCTCCGGCTGGTTTCCCATTGGCACCCCATCCGGCTCTGACCCTAACCCCTTCTCAGCCCACTCGTCGAAAGGAGGAGGGGCAGGAGTGCCGAGTACTCGAGCTTCATAAACTTCAGAAGCATACAAGTAACGGAGGTTGAAATAGTCAAAGTCAGAGTCCGGATGGATGAGGCCCCAAGCCAGCTTCATGCGCTCCTCGCAGTCGGCTTCATTCTCTGTAATCAGGCGGCTGAGTTCCTCGTTCAGCTCCTTTTTGTGGGCCGCCTGAATATTAGTGAGTTGGACAGTCAGCTCGCTGTTCTTCTGGCGGAGGTTGGCATTTTCCTTGTCAGCTCCTTCCAGAGCTCTGAGATCAGCCTGGAGGTCCTTGACCTTAAGCTCAAGTTCATCAACTTTCTTTTTGGCCTCATCCCCAGCCAGCACAGCCTCTTTCAGTAATTCCTCCTGTTGCAACTCTCTCTCTTTAGTTGCCAAATCATATTTAATAGTGTGAAATTGACTAACGTCAATTAGGTCAAGGGCACGCTTCTGAGCGTCTCTTACCTCCTCTTGCTTTTTACGCAAGGGGACTCGGAGCCCGTCCACTCTCAGCATCACCTATGGTACCAACCGGAAAAGGAGTTAGAACTAATGATGATAATTACTACTCATCCGGCAAAAGCAGAGCTTGAGACAAGCATAGGGCATTCGGGTTATTTACCTCAGCAAGAAGAGAGTTGATGCGATCCAGGTTAACCTGGTGTACAGCCGGCACCGCCTCCTTTTCAGAACGGGTCAGAGTCTTGACCATTCTCTTGGCGTATTGGTTGTAGTCGGGCCGGCTGGTAGAGTCATCTGCAAAGGAAGGGTTATCTGTCAGATATTGGGCATAGGCGCCGCCTATATTCATGCGGCTGCCAGAGGAGCCCCCAGACTGGCTTGCTTGAGTTTTGACTCTCATATGCACAAGCGGCCAGGGGGGGTCAAAGGCAGAGGTTTTACCTTGTACAGGCTGTGGGGTGCCATCCCCCCCAGCCGCATCTGAGCCAGATCCCATCCAGGTCTGGCCCGCCGAAGCACTCGGCGTTAGCTGCAGGCTCTTCCCTTCAGTGGTTGGCCTGGCAGGGTCAGACGTCCTCTTTGCGGGACTAGCTGCCAAAGGTAGACCCGGCAGCCTTGGAGCTTTTGAAGCCGGCTGGGGTATCACACCAGCCGGTCTTTTGTGCATGCTTGCTAGTGATTTTGGCATGCCTTGGGTTCCACCCTGAAAATAGTCAAAACAAAGCAATCAGTTAGAAACAAAGGCAGATCATATGTCATCCGATAAGAAATGGAAGAGGTTTTACTCCATTCTTGGCGGCCAGTGCCGCCTTCTTCTCTTTGATTTGCTTCTTTCTCAGCTCAATAGCTGAGAAGGCAGGTGTCTTTTCAGGAGGCACCATTCTTTTAGCTTTACCTGCAAAAAAGGGAAATTCGAGTTAGAGCGTGTACGCATAATCAGGCGTCAGAATACCGGATGGGTTAATGAACCTACTCTTTTTAAACATTGAACTTAGATTGCAAAGGGACAAGAAGGACTCGTCCCTGAACCATTCCGGGAGTGGTACCCAGAACTTTGGGATGATGATTTCACTACCGTCCTCCATCAGATGGGTCGTTTTGAGGAAGAGACCCGTCTCCATTATTTGGTCCCAGGCCTCAGACGGCACTTTCGGGAGCGCGCATTTTTCGCCCAGCAATGCCGGGTGCTTATTATACCGCCGCAGCCGGTGATTTAGGGAAGTGGAAGGAGAAGAGACGACATAAAATTTGCTCTTCCAGTTGTCCACTTTGATGGCTTCTCCAAAGTCATCAGGTATTCTTGGTTGGTGGTAAGGGTGTACCAGGCATTCCACCCACCCGGAGCCCGGCTGAGGTAATGCATGTGTGCAAAAGCCTCCCAACTGGGGTTCACCTCCTGCAGCTCACATGCGGCAATGTACCCCAAAATATTGACCCAAGAGTTAGGAGTCAATTGCCATACGCCCAAGTCATACCCCATCAATATGTCCTTGATGCAGGGGTGAAGGGGGAACCGGAGGCCTGCTTTGAATGCCGCCTCATAACAGCCGAAAAAATCATCGGCATGGTCCAAGTCGTCCGTCCATACGACGGCTGCATTAACAGGCGGGACTCTTATTTCCCAGTCCTTCCCAACTGGTTTCCTTTTAAAAAGAAAGGCAGGAAGGGTTGCAGTAAGGGTGACCACGTCTCTTGCAGACATGGTCATGTCAGTCAGATCTCCCCCGGCCATTTGTAGGCCTCTTCAACAATAGGCTCAGCCTCCTGTGCAGGGGCTTCAGATTCGGACCCAGACCCTTCTCCAGCAGATTCATCGCCGGATCCTTCGGCATTAGAATCAGAGTCTTCTAATATGCTGTCACCCGGTGTGCTCGGACCACTCGGGGAATCTTGACGAGTCCCCAGGGTTTCTTCCAAAGGAATTTCACCAGACGGTCCTGCCGTCTGGTCCTCGTTTCTGGGATCAGCCGGATCTTCGGCTGCGTCGTCGGACTTGTAATCCGGGTCAACTGCCGTCCATCTTATCCGAGCCATTCTGTCCTGCACATGAACAGAGACGGTTGGATTCGAGGTAGGTGAAGGTTTGCCCAAATACCCCCAGACGGCAGTCCCAGTCCTAGACTCAGTCGTGCCTGGTGACCGCCTGACAGCAGTCGTAAACTGTGCCGAGTGTATAATTGAAGGGTCCATATCCTATCTATGCAACCGAAAAATTAACAAAAAGAATTGAAAAGGGGTGCAGACGGTACCTTTGGAGGTTGGAATTTGCTGAGATGGTGGCTTGAAACCTACACAGGCGGAAATCTCCGAATGTGTTTGAAGCTGAAATAAAGAAAAATAGATCAGACATGTTTAATTGGAAGCTCATTTAAAAGCCCCCCAAGCGGTGGAGTCCCGGATGAGGGATAGCAGAGATGGGCTGGAAATTGCTCAAACGACCCCCATACGGTTAAAAGCCGGATGGGGGCTATTTGTATGTTTGAGAAAAAGCTAAAGGCTGCTCAAACAACCCCCATACGGTTAGACGCCGGATGGGGGCAATTTAAACAACGTTTGAGAAAAAGCCAAGGCTGCTCAAACGACCCCCATACGGTTAAAAGCCGGATGGGGGCAATTTGAAACAGTTTGAGCCAAGGAATTTCAAACGACCCCCATACGGTTAAAAGCCGGATGGGGGCTATTTGTATGTTTGAGAAAAAGCCAGGGCTGCTCAAACGACCCCCATACGGTTAAATGCCGGATGGGGGCAATTTGAATGATGTTTGAGAAAAAGCCAAGGCTGCTCAAACTACCCCCATACGGTTAAATGCCGGATGGGGGCAATTTGAATGATGTTTGAGAAAAAGCCAAGGCTGCTCAAACTACCCCCATACGGTTAAATGCCGGATGGGGGCAATTTGAAAGATGTTTGAAAGCAAAGGTTGATCAAACCACCCCCATACGGCTAAAGGCCGGATGGGGGCAATTTGAAAGATGTTTGAAAGCAAAGGTTGATCAAACCACCCCGATACGGCTAAAGGCCGGATGGGGTTACTTGTGACTAGTCTGAATAAAAACAAAGTTGGCTCAAAGGGGTCCCATGCGGCACAATGCCGGATGGGTGTATATTAAACATCCCAGACGGCAAAACGCCGGATGAGGGGGATTTTTGGACTTGCCCCAAGCCAGCCCCATGCAGCAAAATGACGGATGAGGGCATATTACAACTAGGGAAATATTTCAAAAACCACACGGGAAATCCCAGATGAGGTAGGGGTAATTCAGAAATTTTTGGACAAAATATACCCAGGCGGCAAAATGCCGAGTGAGGTCCTTAATCTAGGGGCAAAAAGAGGGAGAATGCAGACGGTACCTTGCTAAATCCGTACTCAGCCGGAAGGCAGATGTCAAGTACATGCGAAAACCGGATGCTCGAAAGTCTTGAAAGAAGCAGCCGGTATCAGAGCTTCTCAGGAAATTTTTGAAAATAAAAAGTGCGGAGGAAAGAGGTAGCCACCCTACTTATAGAAAGAGGCAGAAGGCGAACAGTCACCTTCTGCACGAAAATTTGAAATTCAAAAAAAAAAAAAAAAAAAAAAAAAAAGAAGAGGGGGGAAGCAGACGAACCGTCACTTACCCCATGCACCCTACGTCTGTCACAGATGACACGTGAGCTTGCCACATCTCACCTGTGAGGGGCAGATGTTTAGGGTGAAAATACCCTAAGACACGTGGCCCAATAAAGGCTTGACACGTGTCAATCTTTAAACAGTCTGCAAAGGCCCAATCCCTTTGCAGACACGTGTCCCTTATACCCTAATTGAGGTACAGTTCTCCCTTACTATAAATAGTAAGGGTAGACCTCATTTATGACATACATTAATGGCAACCACAAAAACACCAAACAAAGCCCAAACCTACTGAAACGCTCTCGAACCGAGAAGCTTTTACTGTTCTTATTCCACTTCGAAAAGATACTAACTTAATCTTCGGAGGCGGAACTCCCACCCCCCATCCGGAGTCTCCGTTACTTGTGCAGGTACAGGCGTAAGAAGGAAGTCTGCTAGGTGCAGGTACAGGCGTAAGAAGGAAGTCTGCTAGGAAATTGTAACTCTCCCGAAGGACACATAGAAAACCCCCAAACACATTTGACTTTCATTTGATTCAAATAGCTTTGTTTGAATGTGTTTGCCTTCCACTGGATTTAATTAGCTTTGTTTGAATGTGGTTGACTTTTAATTGATTCAATTTGATCTGTTGAATGCATTTGACTTTCATTTGATTCAAAAAGATTTGTTTGAATGTGTTTGACTTTCATATGATTCAATTAGTATCGTTGAATGCATTTGACAATCATTTGATTCAAAAAGCTATGTTTGAATTTGTTTGACTTTCACTTGATTCCATTAGCCTTTTTGAAATCATTTGACTTTCTTTTGATTCAAAAAGCTTTGTTTGAATGTGTTTGATTTTCACTTGATTTAATATGCTTTGTTTGAATGTGGTTAACTTTCATTTGATTCAATTAGCTTTATTTGAATGTGGTTGACTTTCATTTGATTCAATTAGGTTTGTTAGAATGCCATTGACTTTCGTTTGATTTAATTAGGTTTATTAGAATTCCATTGACTTTCATTTGATTCAATTAGCTTTGTTGAATGCATATGACTTTCATTTGATTCAAAAGGCTTTGTTTGAATGTGTTTGACTCTCATTTGATTCAATTAGCATCGTTGAACGCATTTGACAGTCATTTGATTCAAAAAGCTTTGTTTGAATTACCTAGACTTTCACTTTATTCAATTAGCTTTTTTGAATGGATTTAACTTTCATTTGATTTAAAAAGCTTCGTTTAAATGTGTTTGACTTTCACTTGATTTAATTACTTTTTTTTAATTGCATTTGACTTTCAGTTGATTCAAAAACATTTGTTTGAATGTGCTTGACTTTCATATGATTCAATTAGCATAGTTGAATGGATTTGACAATCATTTGATTCAAAAAGCTTTGTTTGACTTTCACTTGATTCAAATCGCTATTTTGAATGCATTTAAATTTCATTTGATTGAAAAAGCTTTGTTTGAATGTGTTTGATTTTTATTTGATTAAATTAGCTTTGTTTGAATGTGATTGCCTTTCATTTGAATCAATTAGCTTTGTTTAATGCATTTGACTTTCATTTAATTCAAAAAGCTTTGTTTGAATGTGTTTGACTTTAATTTGATTCAAATAACTTTGTTTGAAGGATTTTGACTTTCACTTGATTTAAATACCTTTTTTGAATGCGTTTGACTTTCATCTGATTCAAATAGCATTTCTTGAATGTGTTTGACTTTCATTTGGTTCAAATAGCTTTGTTTAAATGTGTTTGACTTTCATTTGATTGAATTAGCTTTGCTTGAATGTGGTTAACTTTCAATTGAGTCAATTTGCTTTGTTGAATGCATTTGACTTTCATTTGATTCAAAAAGTTTTGTTTGACTGTCAGTTGATTCAAAAAGATTTTTTTGAATGTGCTTGACTTTCATATGATTCAATTAGCATCGTTGAATGGATTTGACAATCATTTGATTCAAAAAGCTTTGTTTGACTTTCACTTCATTCAAATCGCTATTTTGAATGCATTTGAATTTCATTTGATTGAAAAAGCTTTGTTTGAATGTGTTTGATTTTTATTTGATTAAATTAGCTTTGTTTGAATATGATTGACTTTCATTTGAATCAATTAGCTTTGTTTAATGCATTTGACTTTCATTTAATTCAAAAAGCTTTGTTTGAATGTGTTTGACTTTAATTTGATTCAAATAGCTTTGTTTGAATGATTTTGACTTTCACTTGATTTAAATACCTTTTTTGAATGCGTTGGACTTTCATCTGACTCAAATAGCATTCTTGAATGTGTTTGACTTTCATTTGGTTCAAATAGCTTTGTTTAAATGTGTTTGACTTTCATTTGATTCAATTAGCTTTGCTTGAATGTGGTTAACTTTCAATTGAGTCAATTTGCTTTGTTGAATGCATTTGACTTTCATTTGATTCAAAAAGTTTTGTTTGACTGTCATATGATTCAATTAGCCTCGTTGAATGCATTTGACAATCATTTGATTCAAAAAGCTTTGTTTGAATTCATTGGACTTTTACTTGATTCAATTAGCTTTTTTCAAAGCATTTGACTTTCATATGATTTAATTAGCTTTGTTTGAATGTTTTTGACTTTCATTTGATGCAATTAGCTTTGTCTGAATGTGTTTGACTTTTGTTTGATTTAATTATCTTTTTTGAATGCATTTGACTTTCATTTGATTCACATAGCATTGTTTGAATGTGTTTGACTTTCATTTGATTCAAATAGCTTTGTTTGAATGTGTTTGCTTTCCATTGTATTTAATTAGCTTTGTTTGAATGTGGTTGACTTTTAATTGATTCAATTTGATCTGTTGAATGCATTTGACTTTCATATGATTCAAAAAGATTTGTTTGAATGTGTTTGACTTTCATATGATTCAATTAGTATCGTTGAATGCATTTTACAATTATTTGATTCAAAAAGCTATGATTGAATTTGTTTGACTTTCACTTGATTCAATTAGCTTTTTTGAAATCATTTGACTTTCTTTTGATTCAAAAAGCTTTGTTTGAATGTGTTTGACTTTCACTTGATTTAATATGCTTTGTTTGAATGTGGTTAACTTTCATTTGATTCAATTAGCTTTGTTTGAATGTGGTTGACTTTCATTTGATTCAATTAGGTTTGTTAGAATACCATTGACTTTCGTTTGATTTAATTAGGTTTGTTAGAATGCCATTGACTTTCATTTGATTCAATTAGCTTTGTTAATGCATATGACTTTCATTTGATTCAAAAAGCTTTGTTTGAATGTGTTTGACTCTCATTTGATTCAATTAGCATCGTTGAACGCATTTGACAGTCATTTGATTCAAAAAGCTTTGTTTGAATTACCTAGACTTTCACTTTATTCAATTAGCTTTTTTGAATGGATTTAACTTTCATTTGATTTAAAAAGCTTTGTTTAAATGTGTTTGACTTTCACTTGATTTAATTACTTTTTTTTATTTGCATTTGACTTTCAGTTGATTCAAAAACATTTGTTTGAATGTGCTTGACTTTCATATGATTCAATTAGCATCGTTGAATGGATTTGACAATCATTTGATTCAAAAAGCTTTGTTTGACTTTCACTTGATTCAATTCGCTATTTTGAATGCATTTGAATTTCATTTGAATGAAAAAGCTTTGTTTGAATGTGTTTGATTTTCATTTGATTAAATTAGCTTTGTTTGAATGTGATTGACTTTCATTTGAATCAATTAGTTTTGTTTAATGCATTTGACTTTCATTTAATTCAAAAAGCTTTGTTTGAATGTGTTTGACTTTAATTTGATTCAAATAGCTTCGTTTGAACGATTTTGACTTTCACTTGATTTAAATACCTTTTTTGAATGCGTTTCACTTTCATCTGATTCAAATAGCATTTCTTGAATGTGTTTGACTTTCATTTGGTTCAAATAGCTTTGTTTAAATGTGTTTGACTTTCATTTGATTCAATTAGCTTTCCTTGAATGTGGTTAACTTTCAATTGAGTCAATTTGCTTTGTTGAATGCATTTGACTTTCATTTGATTCAAAAAGTTTTGTTTGCCTGTCAGTTGATTCAAAAAGATTTGTTTGAATGTGCTTGACTTTCATATGATTCAATTAGCATCTTTGAATGGATTTGACAATCATTTGATTCAAAAAGCTTTGTTTGACTTTCACTTGATTCAAATCGCTATTTTGAATTTCATTTGATTGAAAAAGCTTTGTTTGAATGTGTTTGATTTTTATTTGATTAAATTAGCTTTGTTTGAATGAGATTGCCTTTCATTTGATTCAATTAGCTTTGTTTAATGCATTTGACTTTCATTCAATTCAAAAAGCTTTGTTTGAATGTGTTTGACTTTAATTTGATTCAAATAGCTTTGTTTGAATGATTTTGACTTTCACTTGATTTAAATACCTTTTTTGAATGCGTTTGACTTTCATCTGATTCAAATAGCATTTCTTAAATGTGTTTGACATTCATTCGGTTCAAATAGCTTTGTTTAAATGTGTTTGACTTTCACTTGATTCAATTAGCTTTGCTTGAATGTGGTTAACTTTCAATTGAGTCAATTTGCTTTGTTGAATGCATTTGACTTTCACTTGATTTAATTAGCCTCGTTCAATTTGCTTTGTTGAATGCATTTGACTTTCATTCGGTTCAAATAGCTTTGTTTAAAGTTTTGTTTGACTGTCATATGATTTAATTAGCCTCGTTGAATGCATTTGACAATCATTTGATTCAAAAAGCTATGTTTGAATTCTTTGGACTTTTACTTGATTCAATTAGCTTTTTTCAAAGCATTTGACTTTCATATGATTTAATTAGCTTTGTTTGAATGTTTTTTACTTTCATTTGATGCAATTAGCTTTGTCTGAATGTGTTTGACTTTCGTTTGATTTAATTTTCTTTTTCGAATGCATTTGACTTTGATTTGATTCAGATAGCATTGTTTGAATGTGTTTGACTTTCATTTGATTCAAATAGCTTTGTTTGAATGTGTTTGCCTTCCATTGGATTTAATTAGCTTTGTTTGAATGTGGTTGACTTTTAATTGATTCAATTTGATCTGTTGAATGCATTTGACTTTCATTTGATTCAAAAAGATTTGTTTGAATGTGTTTGACTTTCATATGATTCAATTAGTATCGTTGAATGCATTTGACAATCATTTGATTCAAAAAGCTATGTTTGAATTTGTTTGACTTTCACTTGATTCAATTAGCTTTTTTGAAATCATTTGACTTTCTTTTAATTCAAAAAGCTTTGTTTGAATGTGTTTGATATTCACTTGATTTAATATGCTTTGTTTGAATGTGGTTAACTTTCATTTGATTCAATTAGCTTTGTTTGAATGTGGTTGACTTTCATTTGATTCAATTAGGTTTGTTAGAATGCCATTGACTTTCGTTTGATTTAATTAGGTTTGTTAGAATGCCATTGACTTTTTATTTGATTCAATTAGCTTTGTTGAATGCATATGACTTTCATTTGATTCAAAAAGCTTTGTTTGAATGTGTTTGACTCTCATTTGATTAAATTAGCATCGTTGAACGCATTTGACAGTCATTTGATTCAAAAAGTTTTGTTTGAATTACCTAGACTTTCACTTGATTCAATTAGCTTTTTTGAATGGATTTAACTTTCATTTGATTTAAAAAGCTTTGTTTAAATGTGTTTGACTTTCACTTGATTTAATTACTTTTTTTTAATTGCATTTGACTTTCAATTGATTCAAAAACATTTGTTTGAATGTGCTTGACTTTCATATGATTCAATTAGCATCGTTGAATGGATTTGACAATCATTTGATTCAAAAAGCTTTGTTTGACTTTCACTTGATTCAAATCGCTATTTTGAATGTATTTGAATTTCATTTGATTGAAAAAGCTTTGTTTGAATGTGTTTGATTTTTATTTGATTAAATTAGCTTTGTTTGAATGTGATTGCCTTTCATTTGATTCAATTAGCTTTGTTTAATGCATTTGACTTTCATTTAATTCAAAAAGCTTTGTTTGAATGTGTTTGACTTTAATTTGATTCAAATAGCTTTGTTTGAATGATTTTGACTTTCACTTGATTTAAATACCTTTTTTGGATGCGTTTGACTTTCATCTGATTCAAATAGCATTTCTTGAATGTGTTTGACTTTCATTTGGTTCAAATAGCTTTGTTTTAATGTGTTTGACTTTCATTTGATTCAATTAGCTTTGCTTGAATGTGGTTAACTTTCAATTGAGTCAATTTGCTTTGTTGAATGCATTTGACTTTCATTTGATTCAAAAAGTTTTGTTTGACTGTCATATGATTTAATTAGCCTCGTTGAATGCATTTGACAATCATTTGATTCAAAAAGCTTTGTTTGAATTCTTTGGACTTTTACTTGATTCAATTAGCTTTTTTCAAAGCATTTGACTTTCATATGATTTAATTAGCTTTGTTTGAATGTTTTTTACTTTCATTTGATGCAATTAGCTTTGTCTGAATGTGTTTGACTTTCGTTTGATTTAATTATCTTTTTTGAATGCATTTGACTTTCATTTGATTCAGATAGCATTGTTTGAATGTGTTTGACTTTCATTTGATTCAAATAGCTTTGTTTGAATGTGTTTGCCTTCCATTGGATTTAATTAGCTTTGTTTGAATGTGGTTGACTTTTAATTGATTCAATTTGATCTGTTGAATGCATTTGACTTTCATTTGATTCAAAAAGATTTGTTTGAATGTGTTTGACTTTCATATGATTCAATTAGTATCGTTGAATGCATTTGACAATCATTTGATTCAAAAAGCTATGTTTGAATTTGTTTGACTTTCACTTGATTCAATTAGCTTTTTTGAAATCATTTGACTTTCTTTTAATTCAAAAAGCTTTATTTGAATGTGTTTGATATTTACTTGATTTAATATGCTTTGTTTGAATGTGGTTAACTTTCATTTGATTCAATTAGCTTTGTTTGAATGTGGTTGACTTTCATTTGATTCAATTAGGTTTGTTAGAATGTCATTGACTTTTGTTTGATTTAATTAGGTTTGTTAGAATGCCATTGACTTTTCATTTGATTCAATTAGCTTTGTTGAATGCATATGACTTTCATTTGATTCAAAAAGCTTTTTTGAATGTGTTTGACTCTCATTTGATTCAATTAGCATCGTTGAACGCATTTGACAGTCATTTGATTCAAAAAGCTTTGTTTGAATTACCTAGACTTTCACTTGATTCAATTAGCTTTTTTGAATGCATTTAACTTTCATTTGATTTAAAAAGCTTTGTTTAAATGTGTTTGACTTTCACTTGATTTAATTACTTTTTTTTAATTGCATTTGACTTTCAGTTGATTCAAAAACATTTGTTTGAATGTGCTTGACTTTCATATGATTCAATTAGCATCGTTGAATGGATTTGACAATCATTTGATTCAAAAAGCTTTGTTTGACTTTCACTTGATTCAAATCGCTATTTTGAATGTATTTGAATTTCATTTGATTGAAAAAGCTTTGTTTGAATGTGTTTGATTTTTATTTGATAAAATTAGCTTTGTTTGAATGTGATTGCCTTTCATTTGATTCAATTAGCTTTGTTTAATGCATTTGACTTTCATTTAATTCAAAAAGCTTTGTTTGAATATGTTTGACTTTAATTTGATTCAAATAGCTTTGTTTGAATGATTTTGACTTTCACTTGATTTAAATACCTTTTTTGAATGCGTTTGACTTTCATCTGATTCAAATAGCATTTCTTGAATGTGTTTGACTTTCATTTGGTTCAAATAGCTTTGTTTAAATGTGTTTGACTTTCATTTGATTCAATTAGCTTTGCTTGAATGTGGTTAACTTTCAATTGAGTCAATTTGCTTTGTTGAATGCATTTGACTTTCATTTGATTCAAAAAGTTTTGTTTGACTGTCATATGATTTAATTAGCCTCGTTGAATGCATTTGACAATCATTTGATTCAAAAAGCGTTGTTTGAATTCTTTGGACTTTTACTTGATTCAATTAGCTTTTTTCAAAGCATTTGACTTTCATATAATTTAATTAGCTTTGTTTGAATGTTTTTTACTTTCATTTGATGCAATTAGCTTTGTCTGAATGTGTTTCACTTTTGTTTGATTTAATTATCTTTTTTGAATGCATTTGACTTTCATTTGATTCAGATAGCATTGTTTGAATGTGTTTGACTTTCATTTGATTCAAATAGCTTTGTTTGAATGTGTTTGCCTTCCATTGGATTTAATTAGCTTTGTTTGAATGTGGTTGACTTTTAATTGATTCAATTTGATCTGTTGAATGCATTTGACTTTCATTTGATTCAAAAAGATTTGTTTGAATGTGTTTAACTTTCATATGATTCAATTAGTATCGTTGAATGCATTTGACAATCATTTGATTCAAAAAGCTATGTTTGAATTTGTTTGACTTTCACTTGATTCAATTAGCTTTTTTGAAATCATTTGACTTTCTTTTGATTCAAAGAGCTTTGTTTGAATGTGTTTGATATTCACTTGATTTAATATGCTTTGTTTGAATGTGGTTAACTTTCATTTGATTCAATTAGCTTTGTTTGAATGTGGTTGACTTTCATTTGATTCAATTAGGTTTGTTCGAATGCCATTGACTTTCGTTTGATTTAATTAGGTTTGTTAGAATGCCATTGACTTTCATTTGATTCAATTAGCTTTGTTGAATGCATAAGACTTTTGTTTCGGGGTTTTCTGATGTCCTGCGGGAGAGTTACAATTCCGAGACTGGAACCGGACGCCTGTACCTGCAAAATAACGGAGACTCCTGGGAGCTCCGCCTCCAACGGTCAAGTTAGTACTTGATTAAGGAGTAATTAATGCAGAATTTAAAGTGATTGGGTCTCTCTAGGTGAGAGTGTTTAATGTAGGTAATCTGCTTTGTTAGCGAGATCAGCCGGTTATTACTGTGTGTAATTAATGTGTTTTTTTCGTAATCCCCCTTAATGAGGATTAAGGGAGGTATTTATAACCTTGGGAAACGTGCCCATCCTAGGTTCTAAACCTAGGGCTGATTGGGCTTCCCTCGGAAGTTGGGCCTGGGTGGCCGGTTTCTCCATTAGGCATGGAGTATGCCACATGTCATGACATAATAGGTCCAAGGTGGACGAATAAGCGCGTGCCACGTGGCAAGCCCTGACAGTTCCTACTGGGGGACACTTGGCAGGACCTGATTGGCCCACGTGGCGCATTCCGATTGGTGGGAGGAAAATCCCCTAATCATTTGCCCCTCACAGGTGGCACCTGACTGGTCACGTGTTACCTGTGACATGTGTCGCACTGTAACAGGCGACGACCTTCTACAGGTGTCAGTCGGCGAAAGGACGAGAGATTTTCCCGCCAAAATTTTGAATTCTGAAAGTGACCCTTCGCCTTCTCACTTCGCCTATATAAGGGAGAGTTGTCTTGAGTCATTTTCACACTTGAGAACTTTTTGAGAACATTCGGACCCCTGAACTTGCTCTGACATTTTGGACCTTTTCTTCCTACCGCCTGTTCTGACAAGCCGACTGCACAGGATTTTCAGCACTTCATCAATCGTCACTCGTTCAGGTAACTGTCGGTTCTCTTACTCTTAATTTTCTTTTTATTTTTTGAAATGGCACCACGGAAGCACACGACACGACCTAGGTTAGTGATCAGCCGGTCACCGGGGACGGCTGAATCTAGGACTAGGAGTGCCGCCTGCCCTTTTCCGGACCCATCTTTGCCCTTTATACAAAGTCCGACTGTATCTGTGTCTATGCAGAGCAGGATGGCCAGAACGAAAAAGACTGCTAGGATCTCAAATTCAGACGGCTCCTCCCACAGGGTGCCGCTTAGTGAAACATCTTACCAGGCGCCAGATGTGGAAGTGAAACAAGGCGGCCTGAAAGCCGGCAATTCTGTGGGAGGAGTCATAGTGACCCCTTCCCATTTAACAGTTAACAAATCTGCTCCTTTCCAAAGAGAGGAGGCGGGCCCCTCCGGGAGAGGGGAGGAGTCGTCCTCTTCGGACTCATCAGAGGACGATTCCGAGTCAAGCTCTTGTGGCCATGCTTCTTTGGACACAGAAGAGAAAAAACAGCCGCCTGCAAGAGGCGAGACTTTCTCACGCAGTCGAGAAGGGGGACAATTGGGCGGAGCCATCCGCCTCTTACCGAGAGCAAAATACCCCTTACTACTGCACGGTACCTCGGGGCCGGATAACAGCCATGCAAGAGAAAGTGGAGAGCTTTATTGCAAACCACACCATGGGCCCCGACTTTCTAGTGTTTGTGCCGGATCCAGAAGACACAGTCGTCTGGCCGGCTAGTTCCAGTTATGATAGCGCCTGCTTTGGCTGCTACGAGGCGGCCATCAAGGCAGGGCTGCGCTTCCCATTACATCCGGCTGTTCAGCGGATCTTGGATGGGTATGAGTTGGGGTTATGACAGTTAGCCCCAAACTCCTGGGTCAACGTACTTGGCTATGTGGCCGGGTGCGAACTGAACGGGGTGGAGCCGAGCTTCGAGGCTTTCGCCCATATGAACTATCTCAACCGGACCCCTAAGACAGGCGGTACCGGCTGGTATCAATTAACGAGCCACAGGGGCTACCTCATGACGAGAGGTAAAGCAAACAAGTGGAAGGACTGGCGGAGCACCTTCCTCATCATTGAGAGTTCAGACATTGAGCTGAACAAGCGCTTCAATAGGTGGAACAGGAATCCGCCCCTTCTTGCAGGCGGCCGTAGCATGCCGCATGTTCCCCCCAAGGCTAAGAAAGAGATCCTTGATAAAGGACTCTTTAAAGTAGATTCGAGGGTCGACTCTACTTCAGGGGTACGAGAGCAAGTACCCCTGCACTGCGTCCCGAGCTTCAAATGGCTCTACGACGAGTACTTTTTGGCCGCCTGTGGCCTCAGCAGTTGGTGCTCAAGAGGTAGTCGGCCTGTCGAATACTCTGTTGTTCCATACATTTCTTGTTATGACTTTTATTAACTTTGCTGTTTGTTTTTGCAGCTGACGCCATGAGCAAAATCACCGCCTCCAAGACTGCGGCGGCCATGTTGCGGGCCTCCATCATGCAACAAGCTTCAACCGACTCCCCCAAGAAGGAGAACCCTTGGTGAGCTCCGAACCTTTCACCCTCTTTTTGGAGTTGTGTTTATGCATAAACTGACTTTTTTTTTTTTTTTTTTTTTCTTTTTTAGACGGGTGCTCCAAGAGCTTCATCTTCCCAACAGCCGGACCCCAAGGCCCGGAGGACGACTGTTGGGAGCTCTCCTGGTTCTGCCAGGAAACATGTGGCGGCTGAGAAACAGCCGGCCACTTCTTCTAAAACTCCAACTAGGCCGCCTAGAAGTAAGAAGTTGTCCTTGTAAATTTTAGACTCGCTCCCTTTTTTACTAGGTCTAATCCGTTTGTTTATGCTTGATGCAGCCAGCCCTCAGGAGCCTGACTTGGTAGAGATGGCCAAGTCTATGATCAGGGCAGTCCCTCCAGCTGAAAGGGAGGCGGTCAGGGGTGTCGGCACCCTTGACCTAGACGGGATTGCAGGGGTCCTTGTTGAGGTATACTTAGCATATTTTTGAGTATTTGAATTTCTGGACGCCTGTTTTCTTTTTGTTTGGAAACTGACGCCTGTTCCTTTGTACTGAGGCCCTGCTCCGAGTGAACGGCCTTCGCAAGCCACTTGACCGGAAGAACAAAGAGGTAAAGGCTGCAAAAGCTATGGGCGCCTCTGACTGTGATAAGGCAATGTTTCAAATTGCCCAAAATGAAGTTCTGACCATTGATATTCTTTATTATCAGGCGCAGGCTACCGCCGCTGTTCGGGCTCAGTTAGAGGCGGCCTAGAAGAAGAATGGCGAGCCGGAGGCGACCATCACCAATTTCAAGGCCGAGCTGAAACCTCTTCGCCTAAAACTGTACTCTTACGAAGCCTTGGAGAAATCCTTGGCCAACGTAAAGGAACGCCTGGTGACCCAGGAGAAGAGTCTTACTCAGGAGCTCTCGGAAAAGGCCGAGCAAGAGAAGAAAGAACTGGTCCGGGAGATGATGGAAGACTCCGCTCAAATCCAGCGCATGACTTTGGGCCGCCTCTTCCCCAATGCCGACTTTGCCTCTTGGGAAAAAACGTACCGCCAGTGTTCGGATACATATAATCAAGAGATTATGGCGGCTGCTGAGGAAGAGGCGTTGGAGGAAGCGTTGGAGGAGGAGGAGTCGATAGTGGCGCTTGTGCCGCTTGGGGGTAATGCATCAAAAAAGGATGCAGCTGAAGCCGAGTCCAGCAAGAAGAGTGCTGACCAGGCGGCAGCTGCTAATATTGAAGATCTGCCCCCTTCTTAAGCTTTATGTATTCTTTCCACGGCCTGCGTGCCGTTTGTTTTGTATTTACCCGGCCAGGGGGCCGGGGCTTTGAATATTTTGCCGGTCTTTAATGGCCGGCTTCTTTTTAATGAATTTTTGTTTTGCTTTAAATTTGTCTAAGTATTCCATATTCTAATATCCAATTGTTCACTAGACCGACTGTTTTACATGGCCGATAGTTGCAGACAGGTACGGATAGTTAGTCACGCCGCCTATGCCCCTGGACGACTGGTTGTGTGTTTCCAGGATAGACGATCAGTCGGCCATTTATCCAATCGGTATTCGAACTATTTTAAGGTCTGGATCCTTTTTAGGCAGGCGGTCCTGTCATTTGTAAATTTAACCAAGTAGGAAAGTGGTCTGACCAAGTAATCATTAGTGTTACCTAGTCGCCAAGGAACTGAGTAGTAGAGATAACAAGCGGCGGGAACCGGTTGTTTCCCTTTATTCGCCAATGTTTGTTGGCTTTTAACTCATAATTTGTTAACCTAGCAAGAGTAGTGGTTGAGAGCCCCTGTTTGCTAAAAACAGGCGGACGACTCATACCTTTTAGGCTCCATACTAAGTTTGAGGGAGTGACTATAAGTTAACATAGGAGTTACTTAGTCTCCGTCACTCTAGATTGAGTAGTAGAGGTACCAGGCGGCGGAGGCCGGCTAGACCCCTTGATTCGTCAATGTTTGTTGGCTATTAACTCAAGAGGTACCCCCTGCATTTATCCCAAGTAATACAGGCGGTCATCTGACTCAGATGTCAATTGCTACCACTGGTTTGGTTAGTGATAGAGTTATCCTTGTCTCAAAAACGGCTACGTGGTTTCCCTTGGGGACAGTCGTATAGGTGCCGTGTAATTAGTTTATAGAGCAATGTTCCACCCAAAAGGGAGCTGCTCTCTGCGACGAATTTCATCCGGAGGGATGCCGCCGGACGCCTGCTATAATGTTGGGACAGGTCGTATTAGTTTTGTAGATTTGACCAGTTGCCTTGGCGCCTGGTCTGATCATTCGGCCTATGGCCTTGGTAAGTTCTTGGTGAACGTAGGTGCTAAGTAAAAGGAGGGTAGCTGCCTGTTAAGCACAGGGTCGGCCAGGCCCTAATCTTTTTAGCTAAGTATTAGGGGGGTGGCTATGTGTTTGGAACCAGTTGGCCATCTTCTTATGGAGAGTAGCCGACTATATGTCCAGACGACATGCCCCTATTGTGAGTAAAATACTCAATGGAGAGTAGCCGGCTGTAAAGGTACAGACGGCATGCCCCTATGAAGAGAGTAAAAATACTCAATGGAGAGTAGCCGACTGTAAAGGTACAGACGGCATGCCCCTCTGAAAATAAAGTAAAATACTCAATGGAGAGTAGCCGACTGTAAAGGTACAGACGGCATCCCCTCTTAAGTAAGAATAAAAATTAAACATGGAGAGTAGCCGACTATTTGTTAGTAGGCGTGCCCCTCTTAGTACAAAATTGAATAGTAAGTGCAAACTTTTATTAAGTAGCTCTTGACTATTTACATCATTCAAAAGAAATATTTCTTAAGATTATCTACATTCCAAGTTCGAGGCAACGGTTGTCCGTCTGGTGTTTCCAGACGGTAGGTACCGTCCCTGACTTCCTCACAGATTCGGTAGGGTCCTTCCCAGTTGGGGGTTAGTTTGCCAGACTCATTAGCCCTACCAACTGCTTCCATTTTTCTAAGTACAAAGTCCCCTACTTTGAGTGGACGCCTGTGTACTTTTTTGTTGTATGATCTAGTCATTCTTAGGCGATAGATTTCATGGCGCAAGACAACATTGCCCCTCTTTTCAGGAAGTGAGTCTAATGCCAGGCGCATGGCTTCCCAGTTTGCCTCTTCGTCATATAGCATTACTCGAAGAGTCGGCTCGTAGTGTTCTATTGGAAGAACAGCTTCCGCAGCGTAAGTTAGGAGGAATGGAGTTTCTCCAGTCGCCCTTTTTTCAGTCGTCCTAATGGCCCAGAGAACATGTGGTAGTTCATCCGCCCATAGGCCGCCTGCTTGTTCAATCTTTTTCTTGAGACCGTCCGAGATGATTTTATTAAAGGCTTCTACCTTGCCGTTTTCTTGTGGACGACCGACAGATGCAAAGTAGTTTGCAATTCCTTGGTCACCCAACCAGCTTTTGAGAACAAGCGTCTCAAATTGGGGACCATTATCAAAAACCATAGACATGGGAACCCCGAACTGAGTGATGACATTTTTCCAAATGAATGAAATTACATCTTTTGTCTTGATTCCCTTTACAGCCTCCGCCTCTACCCATTTAGTGAAGTAGTCAACAGCAACAAGTATGTACCTCCTTCCGCCTGTAGCAGGCGTATATGGACCAAGAATGTCCATGCCCCACTTAGCAAACGGTAGTGGGCTATGAATGGTAGTGAGATCAGTAGCCGGACGGTGAATTAGTTTGCCAAACCTTTGGCACTTGTCACATTTTTTCACCATCTCCGTTGCATCTGCTTCTAAAGTAGGCCAAAAGTAGCCCTGCCGCCTTGCCCTTTGAGCAAGCGTCCTACCGCCTATATGAGAAGCACAGTAACCAGAGTGAAGATTGTCTAGTATCTCTCGTCCCTTTTCTGGAGTAACACACCTTAAGAAGGGTTGAAGGTACCCCCTTTTGTGAAGTTCTCCCTTTATCATTTCAAAACAGGTGGCTCGTTTTTTCAGTGCATCCGCCTGGTTGTTTTCTGATCTCGGCACTTCGATCAGATGGAAATCCTCAAGGGAGCCGACTGCTTGTCAGACCGCCTGTAAATACTTGATCATGGCCGGATGGGTTGCTTCGTATTCGCCATTGTACTGACTCACTATCAATTGTGAATCGGAACAGGCGTCTATTTTTCTTGCCCCTGCCGCCTTGCACATGCGGATCCCGGCTAGTAAAGCTTCATATTCTGCCTCATTGTTTGAAGCCTGAAAACTGAAGCGTAGAGCATACTCGTACCTGTCGCCCTCTGGCGACTGACATATGACGCCTGCTCCACAACCATTTGAAGTAGAGCTTCCGTCCACATATACCTTCCATACTTGGTCTGGAACTTGAGAGTCAGGAGGACGAGTGATCTCTAGAATAAAATCAGCAAAGGCTTGCCCCTTCACTACTTTTCTAGGCTCGAAAGTAACTTCGAGGCTCTGTATTTCTATGGCCCATTTGATCATTCGGCCTGACGACTCCATGATGGTAAGTGGCCGCTTGATAGGTTGGTCTGTATACACGACGACTGCATGTGCCAAAAAGTAGGGCTTCAATTTTTTAACAGCCATGAAGAGTGCAAGACTAAATTTCTCCACTAGGTGATACCTCAACTCGGCATTTTTCAGTACGTGACTGACAAAGTAAACCGGGAGCTGACAAGCCGTCTCTTTCAGCAAGGAGAACAGCGCTTAACGCATGATCAGAGACGGCCAGGTACATGTAGAGTACTTCTTTGGGCAAAGGGCTGACCAGCCTCGGCAAGGAATGCAAGTGAACTTTCAATTTCTGGAAGGCGGCCTCAGCATCTGGCCCCCATTCAAACCTTGCCTTTTTCTTAATTGCCTGGAAAAAATATAGGCATTTGTCGCCTGATCAGCTTAGAAATCTTCCCAAGGCCGCCAGACAACCTGTTAACTTCTGAACCTCTCGGATGTTACGAGGCGACTGCATGTCAATGACCGCCTGCACCTTCTCAGGGTTCACCTCTATTCCTCTCTGATTGATAAGGAATCCGAGAAATTTCCCAGACTCAACTCCAAAGACACATTTCTTGGGATTGAGCATGACATGGTGCCGCCTGAGTGTGGGGAAAGTTTCTCGGAGGTCCGACAGATGATCTTTCTGAAGTTTAGTCTTGACAATCATATCATCAATGTATGCCTCGACGTTTTTCCCAATCTGATCAAAGAACACAGTGTTTATCATTCGCTGGAAGGTAGCCGGGGCATTCTTAAGACCAAACGGCATGACCGTGTAACAGTATAACCCCTGATCAATGACGAAGGCCGTCTTCTCCTGATCTTTCTTCCATAAAGGAATTTGATGGAAACAAGAATAGGCGTCCATAAAGCTCATCAAATCATGGCCGGCTGTTGAGTCGACCAGGTTATCAATTTTAGGCAGAGGGTAACTGTCTTTGGGGCACGCCTTGTTTAAGTGTGTGTAGTCTACACACATTTGCCAGGTGCCATTCGGCTTTTTAACAAGCACCTCATTTGCAACCCAGTCTGGGAAGTAACATTGCCGAATGAACCCTGCATCAAGTACTTTTTTAACTTCGGCGGCTGCCGCCTGACTTCTTTCTTCGCCATGGTTCCGCTTCTTTTGTCGTACCGGCTTCATTTTCGGATCCACGGCCAGTTTATGTACCGCCAGATCAGGACTAATGCTTGGCATTTCATGGACTTCGAATGCAAAGATGTCCTTGTATTCTTTCAATAGTTTGTGAAAATCGTCACCAAGGTCTCTCAGAGCAGTCGTCCCAACTTTGACTGTTCGGTCAGGACGTGAGTCGTCTAAGATCAGGTCCGTATGCTCACCAGCCGCTGAGGCGAACTCATCCCGCTCCTCTTCCAATGATTGCTATTTTCTTTCTTTTCTTGCGGCCCCTTTCTGGGATGCCTTTCTTTTCTTGCGCCTGCTTCTTGAACAGGCGCACTCTCCTTGACATTGTCAAGGTCTGTTTTTTCACCGCTTGACCCAGTGGCCATAACAGTGGGCTTGACATCCGAGAGATAGCACTCTCGGCCCATCCTCTGATCTCCCCTTAGGGAGCCGACTGTTCCATTATCCCTCTCAAACTTGAGCAACATAAGAGATGGGATTATAACAGCCTTGGAATTATTCAGGGTTGGTCGACCCAGAATCATGTTGTAGGCCGAGAGTTCTTCTACTACCAAGAACCGGACTACCATGTGTCGTCCTTCCCCTTTTTCGCCCAGGCGGATGGGTAAATCCACTCGTCCCACTGGGTGGACGACTCCTCCTCCAAACCCTACTAAAGGGTGGAGGCCGGATGTATGCAATCAGTCTGATATTTTAGTTTCGACAAACATTTGCTACTGATGAGATCTAAGGAGCTTCCGGTATCTATGAGGATTCGGCCAACTCTCTGGTTGGCCACTTTACATTCAATAACGATAGGGTCGTCATGCGGCCCTCTTACCCCTCCTATATCTTCTTCAGTGATGACAATCTCAGGAAATGAATATTTGGACGGCCGTTCTTGGTGAACGGAATTTACATCTAACCGCCTGATATTGTCTTTGTTGCCCCTAATAGTGGGGCCGCCTCCTGAGAAGCCGCCTGCAATGGTGTAGACGACTGCATCATCTGTATCGGAGCTGTCGGCCTGTTGATTCTTTTTGGCCGACTGCTTTTTTGAGGAAGTGTTCCCCGTAGATTTCTTGACATAAGTGTCAAGATCACCTTGCTCAGCCAGGCGGTCCAGATACCGCATGAGACTGATGCAGTCATTGGTGTGATGACCAAAATCATCATGATAAGCACAGAATTTATCTTGGTTCCGGTTGTTTGCAGAACCCTTCATGGGGACCGGCTTCTCAATTGAGATCCGTCCCTTGATTTCTTTTAGGATAAACTGGTTATCCTTGTTAAACACATACTTTGGGGAGTATGGTTTGAATTCTTTTTTCTTTTTCTTGGCCGGCTGTTTAGAGGAATCAGCCACCCAGACCTCTTTTCTCTTCTCATCTTTGTTTGACGACTGTTTCTGTCGTCCTTCTCTTTTGTCGAACCTTTTCCGTCCGACTGTTTTACCGTACAAGATCAGTCGCCTGTATATAGGCTTCTGCTTCAATCAAAGCCTCTTGAAGAGTCGCCACCCTCTTTCGAACCAAATCAAATTTGAAGGTAGACCCGTCTTTGAGACTTCTGAAAAAGTCAAGATATAGGCTACCTCATCCGGTAACCCTTGAATCTGTATTCTCATCAGGTTAAACCGCCTGATGTAAGAACGAAGCCCCTCCTTCTCGCCCTGCTGAATTGTTCCTAAATCAAGGGTCGTTTTCTTCGCAGGGATGTTCATGGCGAAGTTGGAGGTGAATAAGTAAGCAAGCGTCCTGAAGCTATTTACACAACCAGTCGGCAGGTTGTCGAACCATTGTGCGATTCCTTTGAGAGTCGCTGGAAAACACTTGCACCAAGTGGGATCATCCAACCCTTGAAGGTACATCAGGTTGGTGAAGGCCATAAGATGGTCTTCTGGGTTAGTAGTGCCGTCATAGGCGCCTACTAATACATTTTTCACTTTGGCCGGCTGAGCGGCTTCAGTAATTTCCTTGGAGAAGGCCGACGGCTGTTCACCAAGTCTAAGCAACCGTAGCTGCCAGTCCATAGGTTGGACGTTTTTTGCTGCAGGTCCACTAAACGGAGGTGGCTGCAAAAAATATTGTTGTTGCGGTACAAATGGTAAGTTTGGTACCGCCTGGTCGCTATGAAAGCCGGACTGACAGGAGGTGCCGCCTGACTGACTCTCATGATACGACTGAGTATGCCTCATCGAGGCATTTCGCAGACTGTCTTGAAAGTTTGAAGTAGAGGCCGACTCTGACAATCGGTCACTCTTCTTCTGCTCTAGCAGTAGCCGAGCGTCTGTGAATGTTTGCTTCGACCCGTCCGCCTGAATATGACGAACAAGTTTCCTATTTCCTGTAGGAAAACGGAATTTAGTGAAATCAAGGGCAGGTGGCTCCCGCTTCCTAGATTTAGGATGAGGAGTCGCCTCTCGCCCTTGAACTGGCTTCGTCTTCAGTGAAGTGGAAGGTTTCTTAGCCGACTGCTCCTTGACTGGAGAGGCGGCTTCTTGTTGATCAACTCTTGAATCTCTCCCTTGAATGTCCTCATGAAGGTCATGAGTTCGTTTCTTGTGATGGGAGCAGACCCATCAGTCGGCTGTTGCCGAACAGGCGGTGCGCCTGCTGGCTCACTTCCACTTTGAAGATGTTCCCGTTTCCTCCTTTCGGTATGACGGGTACGTCGGGCCCTTAGGGTCCCGTCTGAAGCTGTGTGAGCTTCAACTTCAAATTCACTCTCGGTATCATGGTCCGACTGAACTAGAGGGTCGTCTAGGGGACGCCTCTCTTCAGGAGTCGGTACAAACTTGGATGCCATCTCAGAAGTACTCTCCCCACAGACGGCGCCAAATGTTTCGGGGTTTTCTGATGTCCTGCGGGAGAGTTACAATTCCGAGACTGGAACCGGACGCCTGTACCTGCAAAATAACGGAGACTCCTGGGAGCTCCGCCTCCAACGGTCAAGTTAGTACTTGATTAAGGAGTAATTAATGCAGAATTTAAAGTGATTGGGTCTCTCTAGGTGAGAGTGTTTAATGTAGGTAATCTGCTTTGTTAGCGAGATCAGCCAGTTATTACTGTGTGTAATTAATGTGTTTTTTTCGTAATCCCCCTTAATGAGGATTAGGGAGGTATTTATAACCTTGGGAAACGTGCCCATCCTAGGTTTAGGTTAACCTAGCGCTGATTGGGCTTCCCTCGGAAGTTGGGCCTGGGTGGCCGGTTTCTCCATTAGGCATGGAGTATGCCACATGTCATGACATAATAGGTCCAAGGTGGACAAATAAGCGCGTGCCACGTGGCGCATTCCGATTGGTGGGAGCAAAATCCCCTAATCATTTGCCCCTCACAGGTGGCACGTGACTGGTCACGTGTTACCTGTGACAGGTGTCGCACTGTAACAGGCGACGACCTTCTACAGGTGTCAGTCGGCGAAAGGACGAGAGATTTTCCCGCCCAAATTTTGAATTCTGAAAGTGACCCTTCGCCTTCTCACTTCGCCTATATAAGGGAGAGTTGTCTTGAGTCATTTTCACACTTGAGAACTTTTTGAGAACATTCGGACCCCTGAACTTGCTCTGACATTTTGGACCTTTTCTGCCTACCGCCTGTTCTGACAAGCCGACTGCACAGGATTTTCAGCACTGTCGGTTCTCTTACTCTTAATTTTCTTTTTATTTTTTGAAATGGCATCACGGAAGCACACGACACGACCTAGGTTAGTGATCAGCCGGTCACCGGGGACGGCTGAATCTAGGACTAGGAGTGTCGCCTGCCCTTTTCCGGACCCATCTTTGCCCTTTATACAAAGTCCGATTGTATCTGTGTCTATGCAGAGCAGGATGGCCAGAACGAAAAAGACTGCTAGGATATCAAATTCAGACGGCTCCTCCCACAGGGTGCCGCTTAGTGAAACATCTAACCAGGCCCCAGATGTGAAAGTGAAACAAGGCGGCCTGAAAGCCGGCAATTCTGTGGGAGGAGTCATAGTGACCCCTTCCCATTTAACAGTTAACAAATCTGCTCCTTTCCAAAGAGAGGGGAGGAGTCGTCCTCTTCGGACTCGTCAGAGGACGATTCCGAGTCAAGCTCTTCTGGCCATGCTTCTTTGGACACAGAAGAGAAAAACAGCCGCCTGCAAGAGGCGAGACTTTCTCACGCAGTTGAGAAGGGGGACAATTGGGCGGAGCCATCCGCCTCTTACCGAGAGCAAAATACCCCTTACTACTGCACGGTACCTCGGGGCCGGATAACATCCATGTAAGAGAAAGTGGAGAGCTTTATTGCAAACCACACCATGGGCCCCGACTTTCTAGTGTTTGTGCCGGATCTAGAAGACACAGTCGTCTGGCCGGATTCAATTTGATATGTTGAATGCATTTGACTTTCATTTGATTCAAAAAGATTTGTTTGAATGTGTTTGACTTTCGTATGATTCAATTAGTATCGTTGAATGCATTTGACAATCATTTGATTCAAAAAGCTATAATTAAATTTGTTTGACTTTCACTTGATTCAATTAGCTTTTTTGAACTCATTTGACTTTCTTTGGATTCAAAAAGCTTTGTTTGAATGTGTTTGAATTTTACTTGATTTAAATTAGCTTTGTTTGAATGTGGTTAACTTCATTTTATTCAATTAGCTTTGTTTGAATGTGGTTGACTTTCATTTGATTCAATTAGGTTTGTTAGAATGCCATTGACTTTCGTTTGATTCAATTTGCTTTGTTTGAATGCCATTGACTTTCATTTGATTCAATTAGCTTTGTTGAATGCATATGACTTTCATTTGATTCAAAAAGCTTTGTTTGAATGTGTTTGACTCTCATTTGATTCAATTAGCATCGTTGAACGCATTTGACAGTCATTTGATTCAAAAAGCTTTGTTTGAATTACCTAGACTTTCACTTGATTCAATTAGCTTTTTTGAATGGATTTAACTTTCATTTGATTTAAAAAGCTTTGTTTAAATAAGTTTGACTTTCACTTGATTTAATTACTTTTTTTTAATTGCATTTGACTTTCAGTTGATTAAAAAACATTTGTTTGAATGTGCTTAACTTTCATATGATTCAATTAGCATCGTTGAACGGATTTGACAATCATTTGATTCAAAAAGCTTTGTTTGAATTTCACTTGATTCAAATCGCTATTTTGAATGCATTTGAATTTCATTTGATTGAAAAAGCTTTGTTTGAATGTGTTTGATTTTTATTTGATTAAATTAGCTTTGTTTGAATGTGATTAACTTTCATTTGAATCAATTAGTTTTGTTTAATGCATTTGACTTTCATTTAATTCAAAAAGCTTTGTTTGAATGTGTTTGACTTTAATTTGATTCAAATAGCTTTGTTTGAATGATTTTGACTTTCACTTGATTTAAATACCTTTTTTGAATGCGTTTGACTTTCATCTGATTCAAATAGCATTTCTTGAATGTGTTTGACTTTCATTTGGTTCAAATAGCTTTGTTTAAATGTGTTTGACTTTCATTTGATTCAATTAGCTTTGCTTGAATGTGGTTAACTTTCAATTGAGTCAATTTGCTTTGTTGAATGCATTTGACTTTCATTTGATTCAAAAAGTTTTGTTTGACTGTCATATGAATCAATTAGCCTCGTTGAATGCATTTGACAATCATTTGATTCAAAAAGCTTTGTTTGAATTCTTTGGACTTTTACTTGATTCAATTAGCTTTTTTCAAAGCATTTGACTTTCATATGATTTAATTAACTTTGTTTGAATGTTTTTGACTTTCATTTGATGCAATTAGCTTTGTCTGAATGTGTTTGACTTTCGTTTGATTTAATTATCTTTTTTGAATGCATTTGACTTTCATTTGATTCAGATAGCATTGTTTGAATGTGTTTGACTTTCATTTAATTCTAATAGCTTTGTTTGAATATGTTTGCCTTCCATTGGATTTAATTAGCTTTGTTTGAATGTGATTGACTTTTAATTGATTCAATTTGATCATATGAATGCATTTGACTTTCATTTGATTCAAAAAGATTTGTTTGAAAGTGTTTGACTTTCATATGATTCAATTAGTATCGTTGAATGCATTTGACAATCATTTGATTCAAAAAGCTATGTTTGAATTTGTTTGACTTTCACTTGATTCAATTAGCTTTTTTGAAATCATTTGACTTTGTTTTGATTCAAAAAGCTTTGTTTGAATGTGTTTGATTTTCACTTGATTTAATATGCTTTGTTTGAATGTAGTTAACTTTCATTTGATTCAATTAGCTTTGTTTGAATGTGGTTGACTTTCATTTGATTCAATTAGGTTTGTTAGAATGCCATTGACTTTCGTTTGATTTAATTAGGTTTGTTAGAATGCCATTGACTTTCATTTGATTCAATTAGCTTTGTTGAATGCATATGACTTTCATTTGATTCAAAAAGCTTTGTTTGAATGTGTTTGACTCTCATTTGATTCAATTAGAATCGTTGAACGCATTTGACAGTCATTTGATTCAAAAAGCTTTGTTTGAATTACCTAGACTTTCACTTGATTTAATTAGCTTTTTTGAATGGATTTAACTTTCATTTGATTTAAAAAGCTTTGTTTAAATGTGTTTGACTTTCATTTATTTAATTACTTTTTTTTAATTGCATTTGACTTTCAGTTGATTCAAAAACATTTGTTTGAATGTGCTTGACTTTCATATGATTCAATTAGAATCATTGAATGGATTTGACAATCATTTGATTCAAAAAGCTTTGTTTGACTTTCACTTGATTCAAATCGCTATTTTGAATGTATTTGAATTTCATTTGATTGAAAAAGCTTTGTTTGAATGTGTTTGATTTTTATTTGATTAAATTAGCTTTGTTTGAATGTGATTGCCTTTCATTTGATTCAATTAGCTTTGTTTAATGCATTTGACTTTCATTTAATTCAAAAAGCTTTGTTTGAATGTGTTTGACTTTAATTTGATTCAAATAGCTTTGTTTGAATGATTTTGACTTTCACTTGATTTAAATACCTTTTTTGAATGCGTTTGACTTTCATCTGATTCAAATAGCATTTCTTGAATGTGTTTGACTTTCATTTGGTTCAAATAGCTTTGTTTAAATGTGTTTGACTTTCATTTGATTCAATTAGCTTTGCTTGAATGTGGTTAACTTTCAATTGAGTCAATTTGCTTTGTTGAATGCATTTGACTTTCATTTGATTCAAAAATTTTTGTTTGACTATCATATGATTTTATTAGCCTCGTTGAATGCATTTGACAATCATTTGATTCAAAAAGCTTTGTTTGAATTCTTTGGACTTTTACTTGATTCAATTAGCTTTTTTCAAAGCATTTGACTTTCATATAATTTAATTAGCTTTGTTTGAATGTTTTTTACTTTCATTTGATGCAATTAGCTTTGTCTGAATGTGTTTGACTTTCGTTTGATTTAATTATCTTTTTTGAATGCATTTGACTTTCATTTGATTCGGATAGCATTGTTTGAATGTGTTTGACTTTCATTTGATTCAAATAGCTTTGTTTGAATGTGTTTGCCTTCCATTGGATTTAATTAGCTTTGTTTGAATGTGGTTGACTTTTAAGTGATTCAATTTGATTTGTTGAATGCATTTGACTTTCATTTGATTCAAAAAGATTTGTTTGAATGTGTTTGACTTTCATATGATTCAATTAGTATCGTTGAATGCATTTGACAATCATTTGATTCAAAAAGCTATGTTTGAATTTGTTTGACTTTCACTTGATTCAATTAGCTTTTTTGATATCATTTGACTTTCTTTTGATTCAAAAAGCTTTGTTTGAATGTGTTTGATATTCACTTGATTTAAATTAGCTTTGTTTGAATGTGGTTAACTTTCATTTGATTCAATTAGCTTTGTTTGAATGTGGTTGACTTTCATTTGATTCAATTAGGTTTGTTAGAATGCCATTGACTTTCGTTTGATTTAATTAGGTTTGTTAGAATGCCATTGACTTTCATTTGATTCAATTAGCTTTGTTGAATGCATATGACTTTCATTTGATTCAAAAAGCTTTGTTTGAATGTGTTTGACTCTCATTTGATTCAATTAGCATCGTTGAACGCATTTGACAGTCATTTGATTCAAAAAGCTTTGTTTGAATTACCTAGACTTTCACTTGATTCAATTAGCTTTTTTGAATGGATTTAACTTTCATTTGATTTAAAAAGCTTTGTTTAAATGTGTTTGACTTTCTCTTGATTTAATTACTTTTTTTTTAATTGCATTTGACTTTCAGTTGATTAAAAAAGATTTGTTTGAATGTGCTTGACTTTCATATGATTCAATTAGCATCGTTGAACGGATTTGACAATCATTTGATTCAAAAAGCTTTGTTTGAATTTCACTTGATTCAAATCCCTATTTTGAATGCATTTGAATTTCATTTGATTGAAAAAGCTTTGTTTGAATGTGTTTGATTTTTATTTGATTAAATTAGCTTTGTTTGAATGTGATTGACTTTCATTTGAATCAATTAGCTTTGTTTAATGCATTTGACTTTCATTTAATTCAAAAAGCTTTGTTTGAATGTGTTTGACTTTAATTTGATTCAAATAGCTTTGTTTGAATGATTTTGACTTTCACTTGATTTAAATACCTTTTTTGAATGCGTTTGACTTTCATCTGATTCAAATAGCATTTCTTGAATGTGTTTGACTTTCATTTGGTTCAAATAGCTTTGTTTAAATGTGTTTGACTTTCATTTGATTCAATTAGCTTTGCTTGAATGTGGTTAACTTTCAATTGAGTCAATTTGCTTTGTTGAATGCATTTGACTTTCATTTTATTCAAAAAGTTTTGTTTGACTGTCATATGATTCAATTAGCCTCGTTGAATGCATTTGACAATCATTTGATTCAAAAAGCTTTGTTTGAATTCTTTGGACTTTTACTTGATTCAACTAGCTTTTTTCAAAGCATTTGACTTTCATATGATTTAATTAGCTTTGTTTGAATGTTTTTGACTTTCATTTGATGCAATTAGCTTTGTCTGAATGTGTTTGACTTTCGTTTGATTTAATTATCTTTTTTGAATGCATTTGACTTTGATTTGATTCAGATAGCATTGTTTGAGTGTGTTTTACTTTCATTTGATTCAAATAGCTTTGTTTGAATGTGTTTGCCTTCCACTGGATTTAAGGTTGAATGTGGTTGACTTTTAATTGATTCAATTTGATCTGTTGAATGCATTTGACTTTCATTTGATTCAAAAAGATTTGTTTGAATGTGTTTGACTTTCATATGATTCAATTAGTATCGTTGAATGCATTTGACAATCATTTGATTCAAAAAGCTATGTTTGAATTTGTTTGACTTTCACTTGATTCAATTAGCTTTTTTGAAATCATTAGACTTTCTTTTGATTCAAAAAGCTTTGTTTGAATGTGTTTGATTTTCACTTGATTTAATATGCTTTGTTTGAATGTGGTTAACTTTCATTTGATTCAATTAGCTTTGTTTGAATGTGGTTGACTTTCATTTGATTCAATTAGGTTTGTTAGAATGCCATTGACTTTCGTTCGATTTAATTAGGTTTGTTAGAATGCCATTGACTTTCATTTCATTCAATTAGCTTTGTTGAATGCATATGACTTTCATTTGATTCAAAAAGCTTTGTTTGAATGTGTTTGACTCTCATTTGATTCAATTAGCATCGTTGAACGCATTTGACAGTCATTTGATTCAAAAAGCTTTGTTTGAATTACTTAGACTTTCACTTGATTCAATAAGCTTTTTTGAATGGATTTAACTTTCATTTGATTTAAAAAGCTTTGTTTAAATGTGTTTGACTTTCACTTGATTTAATTACTTTTTTTTAAATGCATTTGACTTTCAGTTAATTCAAAAAGATTTGTTTGAATGTGCTTGACTTTCATATGATTCAATTAGCATCGTTGAACGGATTTGACAATCATTTGATTCAAAAAGCTTTGTTTGAATTTCACTTGATTCAAATCGCTATTTTGAATGCATTTGAATTTCATTTGATTGAAAAAGCTTTGTTTGAATGTGTTTGATTTTTATTTGATTAAATTAGCTTTGTTTGAATGTGATTGACTTTCATTTGAATCAATTAGCTTTGTTTAATGCATTTGACTTTCATTTAATTCAAAAAGCTTTGTTTGAATGTGTTTGACTTTAATTTGATTCAAATAGCTTTGTTTGAATGATTTTGACTTTCACTTGATTTAAATACCTTTTTTGAATGCGTTTGACTTTCATCTGATTCAAATAGCATTTCTTGAATGTGTTTGACTTTCATTTGGTTCAAATAGCTTTGTTTAAATGTGTTTGACTTTCATTTGATTCAATTAGCTTCGCTTGAATGTGGTTAACTTTCAATTGAGTCAATTTGCTTTGTTGAATGCATTTGACTTTCATTTTATTCAAAAAGTTTTGTTTGACTGTCATATGATTCAATTAGCCTCGTTGAATGCATTTGACAATCATTTGATTCAAAAAGCTTTGTTTGAATTCTTTGGACTTTTACTTGATTCAACTAGCTTTTTTCAAAGCATTTGACTTTCATATGATTTAATTAGCTTTGTTTGAATGTTTTTGACTTTCATTTGATGCAATTAGCTTTGTCTGAATGTGTTTGACTTTCGTTTGATTTAATTATCTTTTTTGAATGCATTTGACTTTCATTTGATTCAGATAGCATTGTTTGAGTGTGTTTGACTTTCATTTGATTCAAATAGCTTTGTTTGAATGTGTTTGCCTTCCACTGGATTTAAGGTTGAATGTGGTTGACTTTTAATTGATTCAATTTGATCTGTTGAATACATTTGACTTTCATTTGATTCAAAAAGATTTGTTTGAATGTGTTTGACTTCCATATGATTTAATTAGTATCGTTGAATGCATTTGACAATCATTTGATTCAAAAAGCTATGTTTGAATTTGTTTGACTTTCACTTGATTCAATTAGCTTTTTTGAAATCATTTGACTTTCTTTTAATTCAAAAAGCTTTGTTTGAATGTGTTTGATTTTCACTTGATTTAATATGCTTTGTTTGAATGTGGTTAACTTTCATTTGATTCAATTAGCTTTGTTTGAATGTGGTTGACTTTCATTTGATTCAATTAGGTTTGTTAGAATGCCATTGACTTTCGTTTGATTTAATTAGGTTTGTTAGAATGCCATTGACTTTCATTTCATTCAATTAGCTTTGTTGAATGCATATGACTTTCATTTGATTCAAAAAGCTTTGTTTGAATGTGTTTGACTCTCATTTGATTCAATTAGCATCGTTGAACGCATTTGACAGTCATTTGATTCAAAAAGCTTTGTTTGAATTACTTAGACTTTCACTTGATTCAATTAGCTTTTTTGAATGGATTTAACTTTCATTTGATTTAAAAAGCTTTGTTTAAATGTGTTTGACTTTCACTTGATTTAATTACTTTTTTTTAATTGCATTTGACTTTCAGTTGATTCAAAAAGATTTGTTTGAATGTGCTTGACTTTCATATGATTCAATTAGCATCGTTGAACGGATTTGACAATCATTTGATTCAAAAAGCTTTGTTTGACTTTCACTTGATTTAAATCGCTATTTTGAATGCATTTGAATTTCATTTGATTGAAAAAGCTTTGTTTGAATGTGTTTGATTTTTATTTGATTAAATTAGCTTTGTTTGAATGTGATTGACTTTCATTTGAATCAATTAGCTTTGTTTAATTCATTTGACTTTCATTTAATTCAAAAAGCTTTGTTTGAATGTGTTTGACTTTAATCTGATTCAAATAGCTTTGTTTTTGACTTTCACTTGATTTAAATACCTTTTTTGAATGCGTTTGACTTTCATTTGATTCAAATAGCATTTCTTGAATGTGTTTGACTTTCATTTGGTTCAAATAGCTTTGTTTAAATGTGTTTGACTTTCATTTGATTCAAATAGCTTTGTTTGAATGTGTTTGCCTTCCATTGGATTTAATTAGCTTTGTTTGAATGTGGTTGACTTTTAAGTGATTCAATTTGATCTGTTGAATGCATTTGACTTTCATTTGATTCAAAAAGATTTGTTTGAATGTGTTTGACTTTCATATGATTCAATTAGTATCGTTGAATGCATTTGACAATCGTTTGATTCAAAAAGCTATGTTTGAATTTGTTTGACTTTCACTTGATTCAATTAGCTTTTTTGATATCATTTGACTTTCTTTTGATTCAAAAAGCTTTGTTTGAATGTGTTTGATATTCACTTGATTTAAATTAGCTTTGTTTGAATGTGGTTAACTTTCATTTGATTCAATTAGCTTTGTTTGAATGTGGTTGACTTTCATTTGATTCAATTAGGTTTGTTAGAATGCCATTGACTTTCGTTCGATTTAATTAGGTTTGTTAGAATGCCATTGACTTTCATTTCATTCAATTAGCTTTGTTGAATGCATATGACTTTCATTTGATTCAAAAAGCTTTGTTTGAATGTGTTTGACTCTCATTTGATTCAATTAGCATCGTTGAACGCATTTGACAGTCATTTGATTCAAAAAGCTTTGTTTGAATTACTTAGACTTTCACTTGATTCAATAAGCTTTTTTGAATGGATTTAACTTTCATTTGATTTAAAAAGCTTTGTTTAAATGTGTTTGACTTTCACTTGATTTAATTACTTTTTTTTAAATGCATTTGACTTTCAGTTAATTCAAAAAGATTTGTTTGAATGTGCTTGACTTTCATATGATTCAATTAGCATCGTTGAACGGATTTGACAATCATTTGATTCAAAAAGCTTTGTTTGAATTTCACTTGATTCAAATCGCTATTTTGAATGCATTTGAATTTCATTTGATTGAAAAAGCTTTGTTTGAATGTGTTTGATTTTTATTTGATTAAATTAGCTTTGTTTGAATGTGATTGACTTTCATTTGAATCAATTAGCTTTGTTTAATGCATTTGACTTTCATTTAATTCAAAAAGCTTTGTTTGAATGTGTTTGACTTTAATTTGATTCAAATAGCTTTGTTTGAATGATTTTGACTTTCACTTGATTTAAATACCTTTTTTGAATGCGTTTGACTTTCATCTGATTCAAATAGCATTTCTTGAATGTGTTTGACTTTCATTTGGTTCAAATAGCTTTGTTTAAATGTGTTTGACTTTCATTTGATTCAATTAGCTTCGCTTGAATGTGGTTAACTTTCAATTGAGTCAATTTGCTTTGTTGAATGCATTTGACTTTCATTTTATTCAAAAAGTTTTGTTTGACTGTCATATGATTCAATTAGCCTCGTTGAATGCATTTGACAATCATTTGATTCAAAAAGCTTTGTTTGAATTCTTTGGACTTTTACTTGATTCAACTAGCTTTTTTCAAAGCATTTGACTTTCATATGATTTAATTAGCTTTGTTTGAATGTTTTTGACTTTCATTTGATGCAATTAGCTTTGTCTGAATGTGTTTGACTTTCGTTTGATTTAATTATCTTTTTTGAATGCATTTGACTTTGATTTGATTCAGATAGCATTGTTTGAGTGTGTTTTACTTTCATTTGATTCAAATAGCTTTGTTTGAATGTGTTTGCCTTCCACTGGATTTAAGGTTGAATGTGGTTGACTTTTAATTGATTCAATTTGATCTGTTGAATGCATTTGACTTTCATTTGATTCAAAAAGATTTGTTTGAATGTGTTTGACTTTCATATGATTCAATTAGTATCGTTGAATGCATTTGACAATCATTTGATTCAAAAAGCTATGTTTGAATTTGTTTGACTTTCACTTGATTCAATTAGCTTTTTTGAAATCATTAGACTTTCTTTTGATTCAAAAAGCTTTGTTTGAATGTGTTTGATTTTCACTTGATTTAATATGCTTTGTTTGAATGTGGTTAACTTTCATTTGATTCAATTAGCTTTGTTTGAATGTGGTTGACTTTCATTTGATTCAATTAGGTTTGTTAGAATGCCATTGACTTTCGTTTGATTTAATTAGGTTTGTTAGAATGCCATTGACTTTCATTTCATTCAATTAGCTTTGTTGAATGCATATGACTTTCATTTGATTCAAAAAGCTTTGTTTGAATGTGTTTGACTCTCATTTGATTCAATTAGCATCGTTGAACGCATTTGACAGTCATTTGATTCAAAAAGCTTTGTTTGAATTACTTAGACTTTCACTTGATTCAATTAGCTTTTTTGAATGGATTTAACTTTCATTTGATTTAAAAAGCTTTGTTTAAATGTGTTTGACTTTCACTTGATTTAATTACTTTTTTTTAATTGCATTTGACTTTCAGTTGATTCAAAAAGATTTGTTTGAATGTGCTTGACTTTCATATGATTCAATTAGCATCGTTGAACGGATTTGACAATCATTTGATTCAAAAAGCTTTGTTTGACTTTCACTTGATTTAAATCGCTATTTTGAATGCATTTGAATTTCATTTGATTGAAAAAGCTTTGTTTGAATGTGTTTGATTTTTATTTGATTAAATTAGCTTTGTTTGAATGTGATTGACTTTCATTTGAATCAATTAGCTTTGTTTAATTCATTTGACTTTCATTTAATTCAAAAAGCTTTGTTTGAATGTGTTTGACTTTAATCTGATTCAAATAGCTTTGTTTTTGACTTTCACTTGATTTAAATACCTTTTTTGAATGCGTTTGACTTTCATTTGATTCAAATAGCATTTCTTGAATGTGTTTGACTTTCATTTGGTTCAAATAGCTTTGTTTAAATGTGTTTGACTTTCATTTGATTCAATTAACTTTTCTTGAATGTGGTTAACTTTCAATTGAGTCAATTTGCTTTGTTGAATGCATTTGACTTTCATTTGATTCAAAATGTTTTGTTTGACTGTCATATGATTCAATTAGCCTCGTTGAATGCATTTGACAATCATTTGATTCAAAAAGCTTTGTTTGAATTCTGTGGACTTTTACTTGATTCAATTAGCTTTTTTGAAAGCATTTGACTTTCATATGATTTAAGTACCTTTGTTTGAATGTTTTTGACTTTCATTTGATGCAATTAGCTTTGTCTGAATGTGTTTGACTTTCGTTTGATTTAATTATCTTTTTTGAATGCATTTGACTTTCATTTGATTCAGATAGCATTGTTTGAATGTGTTTGACTTTCATTTGATTGAAACAGCTTTATTTGAATGTGTTTGCCTTCCATTGGATTTAATTAGCTTTGTTTGAATGTGGTTGACTTTTAATTGATTCAATTTGATCTGTTGAATGCATTTGACTTTCATTTGATTCAAAAAGATTTCTTTGAATGTGTTTGACTTTCATATGATTCAATTAGTATCGTTGAATGCATTTGACAATCATTTGATTCAAAAAGCTATGTTTGAATTTGTTTGACTTTCACTTGATTCAATTAGCTTTTTTGAACTCATTTGACTTTCTTTGGATTCAAAAAGCTTTGTTTGAATGTGTTTGATTTTCACTTGATTTAATATGCTTTGTTTGAATGTGGTTAACTTTCATTTGATTCAATTAGCTTTGTTTGAATGTGGTTGACTTTCATTTGATTCAATTAGGTTTGTTAGAATGCCATTGACTTTCGTTTGATTTAATTAGGTTTGTTAGAATGCCATTGACTTTCATTTCATTCAATTAGCTTTGTTGAATGCATATGACTTTCATTTGATTCAAAAAGCTTTGTTTGAATGTGTTTGACTCTCATTTGATTCAATTAGCATCGTTGAACGCATTTGACAGTCATTTGATTCAAAAAGCTTTGTTTGAATTACTTAGACTTTCACTTGATTCAATTAGCTTTTTTGAATGGATTTAACTTTCATTTGATTTAAAAAGCTTTGTTTAAATGTGTTTGACTTTCACTTGATTTAATTACTTTTTTTTTATTGCATTTGACTTTCAGTTGATTCAAAAAGATTTGTTTGAATGTGCTTGACTTTCATATGATTCAATTTGCATCGTTGAAAGGATTTGACAATCATTTGATTCAAAAAGCTTTGTTTGACTTTCACTTGATTCAAATCGCTATTTTGAATGCATTTGAATTTCATTTGATTGAAAAAGCTTTGTTTGAATGTGTTTGATTTTTATTTGATTAAATTAGCTTTGTTTAAATGTGATTGACTTTCATTTGAATCAATTAGCTTTGTTTAATGCATTTGACTTTCATTTAATTCAAAAAGCTTTGTTTGAATGTGTTTGACTTTAATTTGATTCAAATTGCTTTGTTTGAATGATTTTGACTTTCACTTAATTTAAATACCTTTTTAGAATGCGTTTGACTTTCATCTGATTCAAATAGCATTTCTTGAATGTGTTTGACTTTCATTTGGTTCAAATAGCTTTGTTTAAATGTGTTTGACTTTCATTTGATTCAATTAGCTTTGCTTGAATGTGGTTAACTTTCAATTGAGTCAATTTGCTTTGTTGAATGCATTTGACTTTCATTTTATTCTAAAAGTTTTGTTTGACTGTCATATGATTCAATTAGCCTCGTTGAATGCATTTGACAATCATTTGATTCAAAAAGCTTTGTTTGAATTCTTTGGACTTTTACTTGATTCAATTAGCTTTTTTCAAAGCATTTGACTTTCATATGATTTAAGTAGCTTTGTTTGAATGTTTTTGACTTTCATTTGATGCAATTAGCTTTGTCTGAATGTGTTTGACTTTCGTTTGATTTAATTATCTTTTTTGAATGCATTTGACTTTCATTTGATTCAGATAGCATTGTTTGAATGTGTTTGACTTTCATTTGATCCAAATAGCTTTGTTTGAATGTGTTTGCCTTCCATTGGATTTAATTAGCTTTGTTTGAATGTGGTTGACTTTTAATTGATTCAATTTGATCTGTTGAATGCATTTGACTTTCATTTGATTAAAAAAGATTCGTTTGAATGTGTTTGACTTTCATATGATTCAATTAGTATCGTTGAATGCCTTTGACAATCATTTGATTCAAAAAGCTATGTTTGAATTTGTTTGACTTTCACTTGATTCAATTAGCTTTTTTGAACTCATTTGACTTTCTTTGGATTCAAAAAGCTTTGTTTGAATGTGTTTGATTTTCACTTGATTTAATATGCTTTGTTCGAATGTCGTTAACTTTCATTTGATTCAATTAGCTTTGTTTGAATGTGGTTGACTTTCATTTGATTCAATTAGGTTTGTTAGAATGCCATTGACTTTCGTTTGATTTAATTAGGTTTGTTAGAATGCCATTGACTTTCATTTCATTCAATTAGCTTTGTTGAATGCATATGACTTTCGTTTGATTCAAAAAGCTTTGTTTGAATGTGTTTGACTCTCATTTGATTCAATTAGCATCGTTGAACGCATTTGACAGTCATTTGATTCAAAAAGCTTTGTTTGAATTACCTAGACTTTCACTTGATTCAATTAGCTTTTTTGAATGGATTTAACTTTCATTTGATTTAAAAAGCTTTGTTTAAATGTGTTTGACTTTCACTTGATTTAATTACTTTTTTTTAATTGCATTTGACTTTCAGTTGATTCAAAAAGATTTGTTTGAATGTGCTTGACTTTCATATGATTCAATTATCATCGTTGAACGGATTTGACAATCATTTGATTCAAAAAGCTTTGTTTGACTTTCACTTGATTCAAATCGCTATTTTGAATGCATTTGAATTTCATTTGATTGAAAAAGCTTTGTTTGAATGTGTTTGATTTTTATTTGATTAAATTAGCTTTGTTTGAATGTGATTGACTTTCATTTGAATCAATTAGCTTTGTTTAATGCATTTGACTTTCATTTAATTCAAAAAGCTTTGTTTGAATGTGTTTGACTTTAATTTGATTCAAATAGCTTTGTTTGAATGATTTTGACTTTCACTTGATTTAAATACCTTTTTTGAATGCGTTTGACTTTCATCTGATTCAAATAACATTTCTTGAATGTGTTTGACTTTCATTTGGTTCAAATAGCTTTGTTTAAATGTGTTTGACTTTCATTTGATTCAATTAGCTTTGCTTGAATGTGGTTAACTTTCAATTGAGTCAATTTGCTTTGTTGAATGCATTTGACTTTCATTTTATTCAAAAAGTTTTGTTTGACTATCATATGATTCAATTAGCCTCGTTGAATGCATTTGACAATCATTTGATTCAAAAAGCTTTGTTTGAATTCTTTGGACTTTTACTTGATTCAATTAGCTTTTTTCAAAGCATTTGACTTTTATATGATTTAATTAGCTTTGTTTGAATGTTTTTGACTTTCATTTGATGCAATTAGCTTTGTCTGAATGTGTTTGACTTTCGTTTGATTTAATTATCTTTTTTGAATGCATTTGACTTTCATTTGATTCAGATAGCATTGTTTGAATGTGTTTGACTTTCATTTGATTCAAATAGCTTTGTTTGAATGTGTTTGCCTTCCATTGGATTTAATTAGCTTTGTTTGAATGTGGTTGACTTTTAATTGATTCAATTTGATCTGTTGAATGCATTTGACTTTCATTTGATTCAAAAAGATTTGTTTGAATGTGTTTGACTTTCATATGATTCAATTAGTATCGTTGAATGCATTTGACAATCATTTGATTTAAAAAGCTATGTTTGAATTTGTTTGACTTTCACTTGATTCAATTAGCTTTTTTAAAATGATTTGACTTTCTTTTGATTCAAAAAGCTTTGTTTGAATGTGTTTGATTTTCACTTGATTTAATATGCTTTGTTTGAATGTGGTTAACTTTCATTTGATTCAATTAGCTTTGTTTGAATGTGGTTGACTTTCATTTGATTCAATTAGGTTTGTTAGAATGCCATTGACTTTCGTTTGATTTAATTAGGTTTGTTAGAATGCCATTGACTTTCATTTCATTCAATTAGCTTTGTTCAATGCATATGACTTTCTTTTGATTCAAAAAGCTTTGTTTGAATGTGTTTGACTCTCATTTGATTGAATTAGCATCGTTGAACGCATTTGACAGTCATTTGATTCAAAAAGCTTTGTTTGAATTACCTAGACTTTCACTTGATTCAATTAGCTTTTTTGAATGGATTTAACTTTCATTTGATTTAAAAAGCTTTGTTTAAATGTGTTTGACTTTCACTTGATTTAATTACTTTTTTTTAATTGCATTTGACTTTCAGTTGATTCAAAAAGATTTGTTTGAATGTGCTTGACTTTCATATGATTCAATTATCATCGTTGAACGGATTTGACAATCATTTGATTCAAAAAGCTTTGTTTGACTTTCACTTGATTCAAATCGCTATTTTGAATGCATTTGAATTTCATTTGATTGAAAAAGCTTTGTTTGAATGTGTTTGATTTTTATTTGATTAAATTAGCTTTGTTTGAATGTGATTGACTTTCATTTGAATAAATTAGCTTTGTTTAATGCATTTGACTTTCATTTAATTCAAAAAGCTTTGTTTGAATATGTTTGACTTTAATTCGATTCAAATAGCTTTGTTTGAATGATTTTGACTTTCACTTGATTTAAATACCTTTTTTGAATGCGTTTGACTTTCATCTGATTCAAATAACATTTCTTGAATGTGTTTGACTTTCATTTGGTTCAAATAGCTTTGTTTAAATGTGTTTGACTTTCATTTGATTCAATTAGCTTTGCTTGAATGTGGTTAACTTTCAATTGAGTCAATTTGCTTTGTTGAATGCATTTGACTTTCATTTGATTCAAAAAGTTTTGTTTGACTGTCATATGATTCAATTAGCCTCGTTGAATGCATTTGACAATCATTTGATTCAAAAAGCTTTGTTTGAATTCTTTGGACTTTTACTTGATTCAATTAGCTTTTTTCAAAGCATTTGACTTTTATATGATTAAATTAGCTTTGTTTAAATGTGATTGACTTTCATTTGAATCAATTAGCTTTGTTTAATGCATTTGACTTTCATTTAATTCAAAAAGCTTTGTTTGAATGTGTTTGACTTTAATTTGATTCAAATTGCTTTGTTTGAATGATTTTGACTTTCACTTAATTTAAATACCTTTTTTGAATGCGTTTGACTTTCATCTGATTCAAATAGCATTTCTTGAATGTGTTTGACTTTCATTTGGTTCAAATAGCTTTGTTTAAATGTGTTTGACTTTCATTTGATTCAATTAGCTTTGCTTGAATGTGGTTAACTTTCAATTGAGTCAATTTGCTTTGTTGAATGCATTTGACTTTCATTTTATTCAAAAAGTTTTGTTTGACTATCATATGATTCAATTAGCCTCGTTGAATGCATTTGACAATCATTTGATTCAAAAAGCTTTGTTTGAATTCTTTGGACTTTTACTTGATTCAATTAGCTTTTTTCAAAGCATTTGACTTTCATATGATTTAAGTAGCTTTGTTTGAATGTTTTTGACTTTCATTTGATGCAATTAGCTTTGTCTGAATGTGTTTGACTTTCGTTTGATTTAATTATCTTTTTTGAATGCATTTGACTTTCATTTGATTCAGATAGCATTGTTTGAATGTGTTTGACTTTCATTTGATCCAAATAGCTTTGTTTGAATGTGTTTGCCTTCCATTGGATTTAATTAGCTTTGTTTGAATGTGGTTGACTTTTAATTGATTCAATTTGATCTGTTGAATGCATTTGACTTTCATTTGATTAAAAAAGATTCGTTTGAATGTGTTTGACTTTCATATGATTCAATTAGTATCGTTGAATGCCTTTGACAATCATTTGATTCAAAAAGCTATGTTTGAATTTGTTTGACTTTCACTTGATTCAATTAGCTTTTTTGAACTCATTTGACTTTCTTTGGATTCAAAAAGCTTTGTTTGAATGTGTTTGATTTTCACTTGATTTAATATGCTTTGTTCGAATGTGGTTAACTTTCATTTGATTCAATTAGCTTTGTTTGAATGTGGTTGACTTTCATTTGATTCAATTAGGTTTGTTAGAATGCCATTGACTTTCGTTTGATTTAATTAGGTTTGTTAGAATGCCATTGACTTTCATTTCATTCAATTAGCTTTGTTGAATGCATATGACTTTCGTTTGATTCAAAAAGCTTTGTTTGAATGTGTTTGACTCTCATTTGATTCAATTAGCATCGTTGAACGCATTTGACAGTCATTTGATTCAAAAAGCTTTGTTTGAATTACCTAGACTTTCACTTGATTCAATTAGCTTTTTTGAATGGATTTAACTTTCATTTGATTTAAAAAGCTTTGTTTAAATGTGTTTGACTTTCACTTGATTTAATTACTTTTTTTTAATTGCATTTGACTTTCAGTTGATTCAAAAAGATTTGTTTGAATGTGCTTGACTTTCATATGATTCAATTATCATCGTTGAACGGATTTGACAATCATTTGATTCAAAAAGCTTTGTTTGACTTTCACTTGATTCAAATCGCTATTTTGAATGCATTTGAATTTCATTTGATTGAAAAAGCTTTGTTTGAATGTGTTTGATTTTTATTTGATTAAATTAGCTTTGTTTGAATGTGATTGACTTTCATTTGAATCAATTAGCTTTGTTTAATGCATTTGACTTTCATTTAATTCAAAAAGCTTTGTTTGAATATGTTTGACTTTAATTCGATTCAAATAGCTTTGTTTGAATGATTTTGACTTTCACTTGATTTAAATACCTTTTTTGAATGCGTTTGACTTTCATCTGATTCAAATAACATTTCTTGAATGTGTTTGACTTTCATTTGGTTCAAATAGCTTTGTTTAAATGTGTTTGACTTTCATTTGATTCAATTAGCTTTGCTTGAATGTGGTTAACTTTCAATTGAGTCAATTTGCTTTGTTGAATGCATTTGACTTTCATTTGATTCAAAAAGTTTTGTTTGACTGTCATATAATTCAATTAGCCTCGTTGAATGCATTTGACAATCATTTGATTCAAAAAGCTTTGTTTGAATTCTTTGGACTTTTACTTGATTCAATTAGCTTTTTTCAAAGCATTTGACTTTTATATGATTTAATTAGCTTTGTTTGAATGTTTTTGACTTTCATTTGATGCAATTAGCTTTGTCTGAATGTGTTTGACTTTCGTTTGATTTAATTATCTTTTTTGAATGCATTTGACTTTCATTTGATTCAGATAGCATTGTTTGAATGTGTTTGACTTTCATTTGATTCAAATAGCTTTGTTTGAATGTGTTTGCCTTCCATTGGATTTAATTAGCTTTGTTTGAATGTGGTTGACTTTTAATTGATTCAATTTGATCTGTTGAATGCATTTGACTTTCATTTTCAAAAAGATTTGTTTGAATGTGTTTGACTTTCATATGATTCAATTAGTATCGTTGAATGCATTTGACAATCATTTGATTTAAAAAGCTATGTTTGAATTTGTTTGACTTTCACTTGATTCAATTAGCTTTTTTAAAATGATTTGACTTTCTTTTGATTCAAAAAGCTTTGTTTGAATGTGTTTGATTTTGACTTGATTTAATATGCTTTGTTTGAATGTGGTTAACTTTCATTTGATTCAATTAGCTTTGTTTGAATGTGGTTGACTTTCATTTGATTTAATTAGGTTTGTTAGAATGCCATTGACTTTCGTTTGATTTAATTAGGTTTGTTAGAATGCCATTGACTTTCATTTCATTCAATTAGCTTTGTTGAATGCATATGACTTTCGTTTGATTCAAAAAGCTTTGTTTGAATGTGTTTGACTCTCATTTGATTCAATTAGCATCGTTGAACGCATTTGACAGTCATTTGATTCAAAAAGCTTTGTTTGAATTACCTAGGCTTTCACTTGATTCAATTAGCTTTTTTGAATGGATTTAACTTTCATTTGATTTAAAAAGCTTTGTTTAAATGTGTTTGACTTTCACTTGATTTAATTACTTTTTTTTAATTGCATTTGACTTTCAGTTGATTCAAAAAGATTTGTTTGAATGTGCTTGACTTTCATATGATTCAATTATCATCGTTGAACGCATTTGACAATCATTTGATTCAAAAAGCTTTGTTTGACTTTCACTTGATTCAAATCGCTATTTTGAATGCATTTGAATTTCATTTGATTGAAAAAGCTTTGTTTGAATGTGTTTGATTTTTATTTGATTAAATTAGCTTTGTTTGAATGTGATTGACTTTCATTTGAATCAATTAGCTTTGTTTAATGCATTTGACTTTCATTTAATTCAAAAAGCTTCGTTTGAATATGTTTGACTTTAATTCGATTCAAATAGCTTTGTTTGAATGATTTTGACTTTCACTTGATTTAAATACCTTTTTTGAATGCGTTTGACTTTCATCTGATTCAAATAACATTTCTTGAATGTGTTTGACTTTCATTTGGTTCAAATAGCTTTGTTTAAATGTGTTTGACTTTCATTTGATTCAATTAGCTTTGCTTGAATGTGGTTAACTTTCAATTGAGTCAATTTGCTTTGTTGAATGCATTTGACTTTCATTTGATTCAAAAAGTTTTGTTTGACTGTCATATGATTCAATTAGCCTCGTTGAATGCATTTGACAATCATTTGATTCAAAAAGCTTTGTTTGAATTCTTTGGACTTTTACTTGATTCAATTAGCTTTTTTCAAAGCATTTGACTTTTATATGATTAAATTAGCTTTGTTTAAATGTGATTGACTTTCATTTGAATCAATTAGCTTTGTTTAATGCATTTGACTTTCATTTAATTCAAAAAGCTTTGTTTGAATGTGTTTGACTTTAATTTGATTCAAATTGCTTTGTTTGAATGATTTTGACTTTCACTTAATTTAAATACCTTTTTTGAATGCGTTTGACTTTCATCTGATTCAAATAGCATTTCTTGAATGTGTTTGACTTTCATTTGGTTCAAATAGCTTTGTTTAAATGTGTTTGACTTTCATTTGATTCAATTAGCTTTGCTTGAATGTGGTTAACTTTCAATTGAGTCAATTTGCTTTGTTGAATGCATTTGACTTTCATTTGATTCAAAAAGTTTTGTTTGACTGTCATATGATTCAATTAGCCTCGTTGAATGCATTTGACAATCATTTGATTCAAAAAGCTTTGTTTGAATTCTTTGGACTTTTACTTGATTCAATTAGCTTTTTTCAAAGCATTTGACTTTTATATGATTAAATTAGCTTTGTTTAAATGTGATTGACTTTCATTTGAATCAATTAGCTTTGTTTAATGCATTTGACTTTCATTTAATTCAAAAAGCTTTGTTTGAATGTGTTTGACTTTAATTTGATTCAAATTGCTTTGTTTGAATGATTTTGACTTTCACTTAATTTAAATACCTTTTTTGAATGCGTTTGACTTTCATCTGATTCAAATAGCATTTCTTGAATGTGTTTGACTTTCATTTGGTTCAAATAGCTTTGTTTAAATGTGTTTGACTTTCATTTGATTCAATTAGCTTTGCTTGAATGTGGTTAACTTTCAATTGAGTCAATTTGCTTTGTTGAATGCATTTGACTTTCATTTTATTCAAAAAGTTTTGTTTGACTATCATATGATTCAATTAGCCTCGTTGAATGCATTTGACAATCATTTGATTCAAAAAGCTTTGTTTGAATTCTTTGGACTTTTACTTGATTCAATTAGCTTTTTTCAAAGCATTTGACTTTCATATGATTTAAGTAGCTTTGTTTGAATGTTTTTGACTTTCATTTGATGCAATTAGCTTTGTCTGAATGTGTTTGACTTTCGTTTGATTTAATTATCTTTTTTGAATGCATTTGACTTTCATTTGATTCAGATAGCATTGTTTGAATGTGTTTGACTTTCATTTGATCCAAATAGCTTTGTTTGAATGTGTTTGCCTTCCATTGGATTTAATTAGCTTTGTTTGAATGTGGTTGACTTTTAATTGATTCAATTTGATCTGTTGAATGCATTTGACTTTCATTTGATTAAAAAAGATTCGTTTGAATGTGTTTGACTTTCATATGATTCAATTAGTATCGTTGAATGCCTTTGACAATCATTTGATTCAAAAAGCTATGTTTGAATTTGTTTGACTTTCACTTGATTCAATTAGCTTTTTTGAACTCATTTGACTTTCTTTGGATTCAAAAAGCTTTGTTTGAATGTGTTTGATTTTCACTTGATTTAATATGCTTTGTTCGAATGTGGTTAACTTTCATTTGATTCAATTAGCTTTGTTTGAATGTGGTTGACTTTCATTTGATTCAATTAGGTTTGTTAGAATGCCATTGACTTTCGTTTGATTTAATTAGGTTTGTTAGAATGCCATTGACTTTCATTTCATTCAATTAGCTTTGTTGAATGCATATGACTTTCGTTTGATTCAAAAAGCTTTGTTTGAATGTGTTTGACTCTCATTTGATTCAATTAGCATCGTTGAACGCATTTGACAGTCATTTGATTCAAAAAGCTTTGTTTGAATTACCTAGACTTTCACTTGATTCAATTAGCTTTTTTGAATGGATTTAACTTTCATTTGATTTAAAAAGCTTTGTTTAAATGTGTTTGACTTTCACTTGATTTAATTACTTTTTTTTAATTGCATTTGACTTTCAGTTGATTCAAAAAGATTTGTTTGAATGTGCTTGACTTTCATATGATTCAATTATCATCGTTGAACGGATTTGACAATCATTTGATTCAAAAAGCTTTGTTTGACTTTCACTTGATTCAAATCGCTATTTTGAATGCATTTGAATTTCATTTGATTGAAAAAGCTTTGTTTGAATGTGTTTGATTTTTATTTGATTAAATTAGCTTTGTTTGAATGTGATTGACTTTCATTTGAATCAATTAGCTTTGTTTAATGCATTTGACTTTCATTTAATTCAAAAAGCTTTGTTTGAATATGTTTGACTTTAATTCGATTCAAATAGCTTTGTTTGAATGATTTTGACTTTCACTTGATTTAAATACCTTTTTTGAATGCGTTTGACTTTCATCTGATTCAAATAACATTTCTTGAATGTGTTTGACTTTCATTTGGTTCAAATAGCTTTGTTTAAATGTGTTTGTCTTTCATTTGATTCAATTAGCTTTGCTTGAATGTGGTTAACTTTCAATTGAGTCAATTTGCTTTGTTGAATGCATTTGACTTTCATTTGATTCAAAAAGTTTTGTTTGACTGTCATATGATTCAATTAGCCTCGTTCAATGCATTTGACAATCATTTGATTCAAAAAGCTTTGTTTGAATTCTTTGGACTTTTACTTGATTCAATTAGCTTTTTTCAAAGCATTTGACTTTTATATGATTAAATTAGCTTTGTTTAAATGTGATTGACTTTCATTTGAATCAATTAGCTTTGTTTAATGCATTTGACTTTCATTTAATTCAAAAAGCTTTGTTTGAATGTGGTTGACTTTCATTTGATTCAATTAGGTTTGTTAGAATGCCATTGACTTTCGTTTGATTTAATTAGGTTTGTTAGAATGCCATTGACTTTCATTTCATTCAATTAGCTTTGTTGAATGCATATGACTTTCGTTTGATTCAAAAAGCTTTGTTTGAATGTGTTTGACTCTCATTTGATTCAATTAGCATCGTTGAACGCATTTGACAGTCATTTGATTCAAAAAGCTTTGTTTGAATTACCTAGGCTTTCACTTGATTCAATTAGCTTTTTTGAATGGATTTAACTTTCATTTGATTTAAAAAGCTTTGTTTAAATGTGTTTGACTTTCACTTGATTTAATTACTTTTTTTTAATTGCATTTGACTTTCAGTTGATTCAAAAAGATTTGTTTGAATGTGCTTGACTTTCATATGATTCAATTATCATCGTTGAACGCATTTGACAATCATTTGATTCAAAAAGCTTTGTTTGACTTTCACTTGATTCAAATCGCTATTTTGAATGCATTTGAATTTCATTTGATTGAAAAAGCTTTGTTTGAATGTGTTTGATTTTTATTTGATTAAATTAGCTTTGTTTGAATGTGATTGACTTTCATTTGAATCAATTAGCTTTGTTTAATGCATTTGACTTTCATTTAATTCAAAAAGCTTCGTTTGAATATGTTTGACTTTAATTCGATTCAAATAGCTTTGTTTGAATGATTTTGACTTTCACTTGATTTAAATACCTTTTTTGAATGCGTTTGACTTTCATCTGATTCAAATAACATTTCTTGAATGTGTTTGACTTTCATTTGGTTCAAATAGCTTTGTTTAAATGTGTTTGACTTTCATTTGATTCAATTAGCTTTGCTTGAATGTGGTTAACTTTCAATTGAGTCAATTTGCTTTGTTGAATGCATTTGACTTTCATTTGATTCAAAAAGTTTTGTTTGACTGTCATATGATTCAATTAGCCTCGTTGAATGCATTTGACAATCATTTGATTCAAAAAGCTTTGTTTGAATTCTTTGGACTTTTACTTGATTCAATTAGCTTTTTTCAAAGCATTTGACTTTTATATGATTAAATTAGCTTTGTTTAAATGTGATTGACTTTCATTTGAATCAATTAGCTTTGTTTAATGCATTTGACTTTCATTTAATTCAAAAAGCTTTGTTTGAATGTGTTTGACTTTAATTTGATTCAAATTGCTTTGTTTGAATGATTTTGACTTTCACTTAATTTAAATACCTTTTTTGAATGCGTTTGACTTTCATCTGATTCAAATAGCATTTCTTGAATGTGTTTGACTTTCATTTGGTTCAAATAGCTTTGTTTAAATGTGTTTGACTTTCATTTGATTCAATTAGCTTTGCTTGAATGTGGTTAACTTTCAATTGAGTCAATTTGCTTTGTTGAATGCATTTGACTTTCATTTGATTCAAAAAGTTTTGTTTGACTGTCATATGATTCAATTAGCCTCGTTGAATGCATTTGACAATCATTTGATTCAAAAAGCTTTGTTTGAATTCTTTGGACTTTTACTTGATTCAATTAGCTTTTTTCAAAGCATTTGACTTTTATATGATTAAATTAGCTTTGTTTAAATGTGATTGACTTTCATTTGAATCAATTAGCTTTGTTTAATGCATTTGACTTTCATTTAATTCAAAAAGCTTTGTTTGAATGTGTTTGACTTTAATTTGATTCAAATTGCTTTGTTTGAATGATTTTGACTTTCACTTAATTTAAATACCTTTTTTGAATGCGTTTGACTTTCATCTGATTCAAATAGCATTTCTTGAATGTGTTTGACTTTCATTTGGTTCAAATAGCTTTGTTTAAATGTGTTTGACTTTCATTTGATTCAATTAGCTTTGCTTGAATGTGGTTAACTTTCAATTGAGTCAATTTGCTTTGTTGAATGCATTTGACTTTCATTTTATTCAAAAAGTTTTGTTTGACTATCATATGATTCAATTAGCCTCGTTGAATGCATTTGACAATCATTTGATTCAAAAAGCTTTGTTTGAATTCTTTGGACTTTTACTTGATTCAATTAGCTTTTTTCAAAGCATTTGACTTTCATATGATTTAAGTAGCTTTGTTTGAATGTTTTTGACTTTCATTTGATGCAATTAGCTTTGTCTGAATGTGTTTGACTTTCGTTTGATTTAATTATCTTTTTTGAATGCATTTGACTTTCATTTGATTCAGATAGCATTGTTTGAATGTGTTTGACTTTCATTTGATCCAAATAGCTTTGTTTGAATGTGTTTGCCTTCCATTGGATTTAATTAGCTTTGTTTGAATGTGGTTGACTTTTAATTGATTCAATTTGATCTGTTGAATGCATTTGACTTTCATTTGATTAAAAAAGATTCGTTTGAATGTGTTTGACTTTCATATGATTCAATTAGTATCGTTGAATGCCTTTGACAATCATTTGATTCAAAAAGCTATGTTTGAATTTGTTTGACTTTCACTTGATTCAATTAGCTTTTTTGAACTCATTTGACTTTCTTTGGATTCAAAAAGCTTTGTTTGAATGTGTTTGATTTTCACTTGATTTAATATGCTTTGTTCGAATGTGGTTAACTTTCATTTGATTCAATTAGCTTTGTTTGAATGTGGTTGACTTTCATTTGATTCAATTAGGTTTGTTAGAATGCCATTGACTTTCGTTTGATTTAATTAGGTTTGTTAGAATGCCATTGACTTTCATTTCATTCAATTAGCTTTGTTGAATGCATATGACTTTCGTTTGATTCAAAAAGCTTTGTTTGAATGTGTTTGACTCTCATTTGATTCAATTAGCATCGTTGAACGCATTTGACAGTCATTTGATTCAAAAAGCTTTGTTTGAATTACCTAGACTTTCACTTGATTCAATTAGCTTTTTTGAATGGATTTAACTTTCATTTGATTTAAAAAGCTTTGTTTAAATGTGTTTGACTTTCACTTGATTTAATTACTTTTTTTTAATTGCATTTGACTTTCAGTTGATTCAAAAAGATTTGTTTGAATGTGCTTGACTTTCATATGATTCAATTATCATCGTTGAACGGATTTGACAATCATTTGATTCAAAAAGCTTTGTTTGACTTTCACTTGATTCAAATCGCTATTTTGAATGCATTTGAATTTCATTTGATTGAAAAAGCTTTGTTTGAATGTGTTTGATTTTTATTTGATTAAATTAGCTTTGTTTGAATGTGATTGACTTTCATTTGAATCAATTAGCTTTGTTTAATGCATTTGACTTTCATTTAATTCAAAAAGCTTTGTTTGAATATGTTTGACTTTAATTCGATTCAAATAGCTTTGTTTGAATGATTTTGACTTTCACTTGATTTAAATACCTTTTTTGAATGCGTTTGACTTTCATCTGATTCAAATAACATTTCTTGAATGTGTTTGACTTTCATTTGGTTCAAATAGCTTTGTTTAAATGTGTTTGTCTTTCATTTGATTCAATTAGCTTTGCTTGAATGTGGTTAACTTTCAATTGAGTCAATTTGCTTTGTTGAATGCATTTGACTTTCATTTGATTCAAAAAGTTTTGTTTGACTGTCATATGATTCAATTAGCCTCGTTCAATGCATTTGACAATCATTTGATTCAAAAAGCTTTGTTTGAATTCTTTGGACTTTTACTTGATTCAATTAGCTTTTTTCAAAGCATTTGACTTTTATATGATTAAATTAGCTTTGTTTAAATGTGATTGACTTTCATTTGAATCAATTAGCTTTGTTTAATGCATTTGACTTTCATTTAATTCAAAAAGCTTTGTTTGAATGTGGTTGACTTTCATTTGATTCAATTAGGTTTGTTAGAATGCCATTGACTTTCGTTTGATTTAATTAGGTTTGTTAGAATGCCATTGACTTTCATTTCATTCAATTAGCTTTGTTGAATGCATATGACTTTCGTTTGATTCAAAAAGCTTTGTTTGAATGTGTTTGACTCTCATTTGATTCAATTAGCATCGTTGAACGCATTTGACAGTCATTTGATTCAAAAAGCTTTGTTTGAATTACCTAGGCTTTCACTTGATTCAATTAGCTTTTTTGAATGGATTTAACTTTCATTTGATTTAAAAAGCTTTGTTTAAATGTGTTTGACTTTCACTTGATTTATTTACTTTTTTTTAATTGCATTTGACTTTCAGTTGATTCAAAAAGATTTGTTTGAATGTGCTTGACTTTCATATGATTCAATTATCATCGTTGAACGGATTTGACAATCATTTGATTCAAAAAGCTTTGTTTGACTTTCACTTGATTCAAATCGCTATTTTGAATGCATTTGAATTTCATTTGATTGAAAAAGCTTTGTTTGAATGTGTTTGATTTTTATTTGATTAAATTAGCTTTGTTTGAATGTGATTGACTTTCATTTGAATCTATTAGCTTTGTTTAATGCATTTGACTTTCATTTAATTCAAAAAGCTTTGTTTGAATATGTTTGACTTTAATTCGATTCAAATAGCTTTGTTTGAATGATTTTGACTTTCACTTGATTTAAATACCTTTTTTGAATGCGTTTGACTTTCATCTGATTCAAATAACATTTCTTGAATGTGTTTGACTTTCATTTGGTTCAAATAGCTTTGTTTAAATGTGTTTGACTTTCATTTGATTCAATTAGCTTTGCTTGAATGTGGTTAACTTTCAATTGAGTCAATTTGCTTTGTTGAATGCATTTGACTTTCATTTGATTCAAAAAGTTTTGTTTGACTGTCATATGATTCAATTAGCCTCGTTGAATGCATTTGACAATCATTTGATTCAAAAAGCTTTGTTTGAATTCTTTGGACTTTTACTTGATTCAATTAGCTTTTTTCAAAGCATTTGACTTTTATATGATTAAATTAGCTTTGTTTAAATGTGATTGACTTTCATTTGAATCAATTAGCTTTGTTTAATGCATTTGACTTTCATTTAATTCAAAAAGCTTTGTTTGAATGTGTTTGACTTTAATTTGATTCAAATTGCTTTGTTTGAATGATTTTGACTTTCACTTAATTTAAATACCTTTTTTGAATGCGTTTGACTTTCATCTGATTCAAATAGCATTTCTTGAATGTGTTTGACTTTCATTTGGTTCAAATAGCTTTGTTTAAATGTGTTTGACTTTCATTTGATTCAATTAGCTTTGCTTGAATGTGGTTAACTTTCAATTGAGTCAATTTGCTTTGTTGAATGCATTTGACTTTCATTTGATTCAAAAAGTTTTGTTTGACTGTCATATGATTCAATTAGCCTCGTTGAATGCATTTGACAATCATTTGATTCAAAAAGCTTTGTTTGAATTCTTTGGACTTTTACTTGATTCAATTAGCTTTTTTCAAAGCATTTGACTTTTATATGATTAAATTAGCTTTGTTTAAATGTGATTGACTTTCATTTGAATCAATTAGCTTTGTTTAATGCATTTGACTTTCATTTAATTCAAAAAGCTTTGTTTGAATGTGTTTGACTTTAATTTGATTCAAATTGCTTTGTTTGAATGATTTTGACTTTCACTTAATTTATATACCTTTTTTGAATGCGTTTGACTTTCATCTGATTCAAATAGCATTTCTTGAATGTGTTTGACTTTCATTTGGTTCAAATAGCTTTGTTTAAATGTGTTTGACTTTCATTTGATTCAATTAGCTTTGCTTGAATGTGGTTAACTTTCAATTGAGTCAATTTGCTTTGTTGAATGCATTTGACTTTCATTTTATTCAAAAAGTTTTGTTTGACTATCATATGATTCAATTAGCCTCGTTGAATGCATTTGACAATCATTTGATTCAAAAAGCTTTGTTTGAATTCTTTGGAGTTTTACTTGATTCAATTAGCTTTTTTCAAAGCATTTGACTTTCATATGATTTAAGTAGCTTTGTTTGAATGTTTTTGACTTTCATTTGATGCAATTAGCTTTGTCTGAATGTGTTTGACTTTCGTTTGATTTAATTATCTTTTTTGAATGCATTTGACTTTCATTTGATTCAGATAGCATTGTTTGAATGTGTTTGACATTCATTTGATCCAAATAGCTTTGTTTGAATGTGTTTGCCTTCCATTGGATTTAATTAGCTTTGTTTGAATGTGGTTGACTTTTAATTGATTCAATTTGATCTGTTGAATGCATTTGACTTTCATTTGATTAAAAAAGATTCGTTTGAATGTGTTTGACTTTCATATGATTCAATTAGTATCGTTGAATGCCTTTGACAATCATTTGATTCAAAAAGCTATGTTTGAATTTGTTTGACTTTCACTTGATTCAATTAGCTTTTTTGAACTCATTTGACTTTCTTTGGATTCAAAAAGCTTTGTTTGAATGTGTTTGATTTTCACTTGATTTAATATGCTTTGTTCGAATGTGGTTAACTTTCATTTGATTCAATTAGCTTTGTTTGAATGTGGTTGACTTTCATTTGATTCAATTAGGTTTGTTAGAATGCCATTGACTTTCGTTTGATTTAATTAGGTTTGTTAGAATGCCATTGACTTTCATTTCATTCAATTAGCTTTGTTGAATGCATATGACTTTCGTTTGATTCAAAAAGCTTTGTTTGAATGTGTTTGACTCTCATTTGATTCAATTAGCATCGTTGAACGCATTTGACAGTCATTTGATTCAAAAAGCTTTGTTTGAATTACCTAGACTTTCACTTGATTCAATTAGCTTTTTTGAATGGATTTAACTTTCATTTGATTTAAAAAGCTTTGTTTAAATGTGTTTGACTTTCACTTGATTTAATTACTTTTTTTTAATTGCATTTGACTTTCAGTTGATTCAAAAAGATTTGTTTGAATGTGCTTGACTTTCATATGATTCAATTATCATCGTTGAACGGATTTGACAATCATTTGATTCAAAAAGCTTTGTTTGACTTTCACTTGATTCAAATCGCTATTTTGAATGCATTTGAATTTCATTTGATTGAAAAAGCTTTGTTTGAATGTGTTTGATTTTTATTTGATTAAATTAGCTTTGTTTGAATGTGATTGACTTTCATTTGAATCAATTAGCTTTGTTTAATGCATTTGACTTTCATTTAATTCAAAAAGCTTTGTTTGAATATGTTTGACTTTAATTCGATTCAAATAGCTTTGTTTGAATGATTTTGACTTTCACTTGATTTAAAATACCTTTTTTGAATGCGTTTGACTTTTATCTGATTCAAATAACATTTCTTGAATGTGTTTGACTTTCATTTGGTTCAAATAGCTTTGTTTAAATGTGTTTGACTTTCATTTGATTCAATTATCTTTGCTTGAATGTGGTTAACTTTCAATTGAGTCAATTTGCTTTGTTGAATGCATTTGACTTTCATTTGATTCAAAAAGTTTTGTTTGACTGTCATATAATTCAATTAGCCTCGTTGAATGCATTTGACAATCATTTGATTCAAAAAGCTTTGTTTGAATTCTTTGGACTTTTACTTGATTCAATTAGCTTTTTTCAAAGCATTTGACTTTTATATGATTTAATTAGCTTTGTTTGAATGTTTTTGACTTTCATTTGATGCAATTAGCTTTGTCTGAATGTGTTTGACTTTCGTTTGATTTAATTATCTTTTTTGAATGCATTTGACTTTCATTTGATTCAGATAGCATTGTTTGAATGTGTTTGACTTTCATTTGATTCAAATAGCTTTGTTTGAATGTGTTTGCCTTCCATTGGATTTAATTAGCTTTGTTTGAATGTGGTTGACTTTTAATTGATTCAATTTGATCTGTTGAATGCATTTGACTTTCATTTGATTCAAAAAGATTTGTTTGAATGTGTTTGACTTTCATATGATTCAATTAGTATCGTTGAATGCATTTGACAATCATTTGATTTAAAAAGCTATGTTTGAATTTGTTTGACTTTCACTTGATTCAATTAGCTTTTTTAAAATGATTTGACTTTCTTTTGATTCAAAAAGCTTTGTTTGAATGTGTTTGATTTTCACTTGATTTAATATGCTTTGTTTGAATGTGGTTAACTTTCATTTGATTCAATTAGCTTTGTTTGAATGTGGTTGACTTTCATTTGATTCAATTAGGTTTGTTAGAATGCCATTGACTTTCGTTTGATTTAATTAGGTTTGTTAGAATGCCATTGACTTTCATTTCATTCAATTAGCTTTGTTCAATGCATATGACTTTCATTTGATTCAAAAAGCTTTGTTTGAATGTGTTTGACTCTCATTTGATTGAATTAGCATCGTTGAACGCATTTGACAGTCATTTGATTCAAAAAGCTTTGTTTGAATTACCTAGACTTTCACTTGATTCAATTAGCTTTTTTGAATGGATTTAACTTTCATTTGATTTAAAAAGCTTTGTTTAAATGTGTTTGACTTTCACTTGATTTAATTACTTTTTTTTAAAAGCATTTGATTTTCAGTTGATTCAAAAAGATTTGTTTGAATGTGCTTGACTTTCATATGATTCAATTATCATCGTTGAACGGATATGACAATCATTTGATTCAAAAAGCTTTGTTTGACTTTCACTTGATTCAAATCGCTATTTTGAATGCATTTGAATTTCATTTGATTGAAAAAGCTTTGTTTGAATGTGTTTGATTTTTATTTGATTAAATTAGCTTTGTTTGAATGTGATTGACTTTCATTTGAATCAATTAGCTTTGTTTAATGCATTTGACTTTCATTTAATTCAAAAAGCTTTGTTTGAATATGTTTGACTTTAATTCGATTCAAATAGCTTTGTTTGAATGATTTTGACTTTCACTTGATTTAAATACCTTTTTTGAATGCGTTTGACTTTCATCTGATTCAAATAACATTTCTTGAATGTGTTTGACTTTCATTTGGTTCAAATAGCTTTGTTTAAATGTGTTTGACTTTCATTTGATTCAATTAGCTTTGCTTGAATGTGGTTAACTTTCAATTGAGTCAATTTGCTTTGTTGAATGCATTTGACTTTCATTTGATTTAAAAAGTTTTGTTTGACTGTCATATGATTCAATTAGCCTCGTTGAATGCATTTGACAACCATTTGATTCAAAAAGCTTTGTTTGAAATCTTTGGACTTTTACTTGATTCAATTAGCTTTTTTCAAAGCATTTGACTTTTATATGATTAAATTAGCTTTGTTTAAATGTGATTGACTTTCATTTGAATCAATTAGCTTTGTTTAATGCATTTGACTTTCATTTAATTCAAAAAGCTTTGTTTGAATGTGTTTGACTTTAATTTGATTCAAATTGCTTTGTTTGAATGATTTTGACTTTCACTTAATTTAAATAACTTTTTTGAATGCGTTTGACTTTCATCTGATTCAAATAGCATTTCTTGAATGTGTTTGACTTTCATTTGGTTCAAATAGCTTTGTTTAAATGTGTTTGACTTTCATTTGATTCAATTAGCTTTGCTTGAATGTGGTTAACTTTCAATTGAGTCAATTTGCTTTGTTGAATGCATTTGACTTTCATTTTATTCAAAAAGTTTTGTTTGACTGTCATATGATTCAATTAGCCTCGTTGAATGCATTTGACAATCATTTGATTCAAAAAGCTTTGTTTGAATTCTTTGGACTTTTACTTGATTCAATTAGCTTTTTTCAAAGCATTTGACTTTCATATGATTTAAGTAGCTTTGTTTGAATGTTTTTGACTTTCATTTGATGCAATTAGCTTTGTCTGAATGTGTTTGACTTTCGTTTGATTTAATTATCTTTTTTGAATGCTTTTGACTTTCATTTGATTCAGATAGCATTGTTTGAATGTGTTTGACTTTCATTTGATCCAAATAGCTTTGTTTGAATGTGTTTGCCTTCCATTGGATTTAATTAGCTTTGTTTGAATGTGGTTGACTTTTAATTGATTCAATTTGATCTGTTGAATGCATTTGACTTTCATTTGATTAAAAAAGATTCGTTTGAATGTGTTTGAGTTTCATATGATTCAATTAGTATCGTTGAATGCCTTTGATAATCATTTGATTCAAAAAAGCTATGTTTGAATTTGTTTGACTTTCACTTGATTCAATTAGCTTTTTTGAACTCATTTGACTTTCTTTGGATTCAAAAAGCTTTGTTTGAATGTGTTTGATTTTCACTTGATTTAATATGCTTTGTTTGAATGTGGTTAACTTTCATTTGATTCAATTAGCTTTGTTTGAATGTGGTTGACTTTCATTTGATTCAATTAGGTTTGTTAGAATGCCATTGACTTTCGTTTGATTTAATTAGGTTTGTTAGAATGCCATTGACTTTCATTTCATTCAATTAGCTTTGTTGAATGCATATGACTTTCGTTTGATTCAAAAAGCTTTGTTTGAATGTGTTTGACTCTCATTTGATTCAATTAGCATCGTTGAACGCATTTGACAGTCATTTGATTCAAAAAGCTTTGTTTGAATTACCTAGACTTTCACTTGATTCAATTAGCTTTTTTGAATGGATTTATCTTTCATTTGATTTAAAAAGCTTTGTTTAAATGTGTTTTGACTTTCACTTGATTTAATTACTTTTTTTTTAATTGCATTTGACTTTCAGTTGATTCAAAAAGATTTGTTTGAATGTGCTTGACTTTCATATGATTCAATTATCATCGTTGAACGGATTTGACAATCATTTGATTCAAAAAGCTTTGTTTGACTTTCACTTGATTCAAATCGCTATTTTGAATGCATTTGAATTTCATTTGATTGAAAAAGCTTTGTTTGAATGTGTTTGATTTTTATTTGATTAAATTAGCTTTGTTTGAATGTGATTGACTTTCATTTGAATCAATTAGCTTTGTTTAATGCATTTGACTTTCATTTAATTCAAAAAGCTTTGTTTGAATATGTTTGACTTTAATTCGATTCAAATAGCTTTGTTTGAATGATTTTGACTTTCACTTGATTTAAATACCTTTTTTGAATGCGTTTGACTTTCATCTGATTCAAATAACATTTCTTGAATGTGTTTGACTTTCATTTGGTTCAAATAGCTTTGTTTAAATGTGTTTGACTTTCATTTGATTCAATTAGCTTTGCTTGAATGTGGTTAACTTTCAATTGAGTCAATTTGCTTTGTTGAATGCATTTGACTTTCATTTGATTCAAAAAAGTTTTGTTTGACTGTCATATAATTCAATTAGCCTCGTTGAATGCATTTGACAATCATTTGATTCAAAAAGCTTTGTTTGAATTCTTTGGACTTTTACTTGATTCAATTAGCTTTTTTCAAAGCATTTGACTTTTATATGATTTAATTAGCTTTGTTTGAATGTTTTTGACTTTCATTTGATGCAATTAGCTTTGTCTGAATGTGTTGACTTTCGTTTGATTTAATTATCTTTTTTGAATGCATTTGACTTTCATTTGATTCAGATAGCATTGTTTGAATGTGTTTGACTTTCATTTGATTCAAATAGCTTTGTTTGAATGTGTTTGCCTTCCATTGGATTTAATTAGCTTTGTTTGAATGTGGTTGACTTTTAATTGATTCAATTTGATCTGTTGAATGCATTTGACTTTCATTTGATTCAAAAAGATTTGTTTGAATGTGTTTGACTTTCATATGATTCAATTAGTATCGTTGAATGCATTTGACAATCATTTGATTTAAAAAGCTATGTTTGAATTTGTTTAACTTTCACTTGATTCAATTAGCTTTTTTTAAAATCATTTGACTTTCTTTTGATTCAAAAATCTTTGTTTGAATGTGTTTGATTTTCACTTGATTTAATATGCTTTGTTTGAATGTGGTTAACTTTCATTTGATTCAATTAGCTTTGTTTGAATGTGGTTGACTTTCATTTGATTCAATTAGGTTTGTTTAGAATGCCATTGACTTTCGTTTGATTTAATTAGGTTTGTTAGAATGCCATTGACTTTCATTTCATTCAATTAGCTTTGTTCAATGCATATGACTTTCTTTTGATTCAAAAAGCTTTGTTTGAATGTGTTTGACTCTCATTTGATTGAATTAGCATCGTTGAACGCATTTTGACAGTCATTTGATTCAAAAAGCTTTGTTTGAATTACCTAGACTTTCACTTGATTCAATTAGCTTTTTTGAATGGATTTAACTTTCATTTGATTTAAAAAGCTTTGTTTAAATGTGTTTGACTTTCACTTGATTTAATTACTTTTTTTTAATTGCATTTGATTTTCAGTTGATTCAAAAAGATTTGTTTGAATGTGCTTGACTTTCATATGATTCAATTAGCATCGTTGAACGGATTTGACAATCATTTGATTCAAAAAGCTTTGTTTGACTTTCACTTGATTCAAATCGCTATTTTGAATGCATTGAATTTCATTTGATTGAAAAAGCTTTGTTTGAATGTGTTTGATTTTTATTTGATTAAATTAGCTTTGTTTGAATGTGATTGACTTTCATTTGAATCAATTAGCTTTGTTTAATGCATTTGACTTTCATTTAATTCAAAAAGCTTTGTTTGAATGTTTGACTTTAATTTGATTCAAATAGCTTTGTTTGAATGATTTTGACTTTCACTTGATTTAAATACCTTTTTTGAATGCGTTTGACTTTCTTCTGATTCAAATAACATTTCTTGAATGTGTTTGACTTTCATTTGGTTCAAATAGCTTTGTTTAAATGTGTTTGACTTTCATTTGATTCAATTAGCTTTGCTTGAATGTGGTTAACTTTCAATTGAGTCAATTTGCTTTGTTGAATGCATGTTGAC